>NW_022979455.1:0-22279 GCF_902652985.1 Pecten maximus
CTTGAAAAATTATTTGTGAATTTAGTTCAATAAAAGTACTTTTATTGTCAATTTGGCGGCGAATTCAGTATCAACTGGGTATCAGACCGAGACACTCCTATTTTTCCGGGCGTGCGTGATATTTGGTAAGAGATATAGACTAATTGGTCAAATTTTCATTGTGATAGTTCTGTTAAAATATTGTGATAAAAGTTTTTTTTTATAATAAACTTGTCAACTTCTGGCTGCCTATTTTCAATTTATATAACACTCTGTTATTCTTATGTGGAGTGTGCATAAATGGTATTAATGTAGCAAACAGAGTATTCAATTTAATTGCTTTTAAGCATATGATATACTAATATATACATTATAAGAGAATTTGAATTGTTATTATAAAGTAGTAAGGTAATACTCTAGGTGACAGAATAGTACTTAAGAAGAAAAACATATGTGATTCCTGTACGCATTGTCTGATCTTATATAAGCAGAACCCTACTGTTTTTTAAGTATATTCACCATGTGAAAAAAAAGAGTCTTCCTGTAACACGATGATGATTGCTGCCATCAGTTTATATTCCTTAAAACCCTGAGTCATTCAAGATAGTTTACAAACATTAACCCATTACAGAGTGTCATTGTTTAAAATGTGTATAGCTGACTAAAGGCAGTATATTTACATCCATTTATAATAATGGAATCACACATAGGATACAGTGCCGAATAAATGTGTTTAAAGCACTAATGTAAAATGTCTGTTTTCAAATCGATTTTGATTTCCGTTTTTTAAACGTGACTTGCATTTATAAGCCTCAAAAGACACTGCATATTATATTTAAAGTTTAATTCTATATTTTTCTTGGACGTTCTGCACATTTTTATATGTTTGGTAACAATGTAATTTTTCCAGTACTTGAACTGGTTCTTACTTACCTACTGATTTTGAGCAATATGATGCACCGTGACGATTTATAGAACATTTTTTTTATTACGGGAGGCTTCATAGAAACGAGCAAACGTTGACAGACATATGGAATGGGTGGTAATTGATTAAATCGATTATTTGCAGATATAATGTTTTCGGTTATTCGTAAAAAAAGGTTAAACTTGTTAAACCAACAGCTTTACGTACCCATGTCACTCGACATTCACATACAATGTTAAGATTGAAATTATATAGTAGTTCGCAGTGTATCTTTCCCTTTTGTATTTGTATATAAATAGTCATAGAATTTTTTTTTTCATTCTCTTGTATCATTAATAATGACTGGTCAACAGGATCGCATACCTGTATGATGATCTTTCAATATGTCATAGTGCTGTCTAAGAAATTACAATATTATTTTACTCCGCTTTCACATAAGCAAACCTTGGAATTAGTTTAATATCAAGTAATCATAACTAAATCATATCTTTCTACGTTACCACATCTGCACGGTACATGTATATCAAGACACCAATTATGATATTTCATGGTTTTAACATTATCATCAAGGCTATTTGATTCAATCTTTTAGTCAAAGGATATTTATAGGTAATGGCAGCACAGACAGTGTACTGTATAAATTAATACAAATGGGGAATGCAAACGGAATCAGTAACGACTTATTGGCATAGTTACCACATTGTTAATATATCATTGTAACGGTCATTGGTTAAAGTTAGTCTGAGATCTGGATTTATTTGTTATGACCACAATCATCTACGGTATACATTTTATATTCCTTGCATTTAAGCGTCCTTATGTTTTAACAGGGCAGTACGTGAACATATTTTCTAAATTATATCTGATTTTATAAGACATTGTTAATATATCATTGTAACGGTCATTGGTCAAAATTTCTCGAGGTCTGGTTTTATTTGTTTTGACCGAAATCATCTAAGATATACATTTTATATTCCTTGCATTTAGGCGTCCTTATGTTTTAACAGGGCAGTACGTGAACATATTTTCTAAATTATATCTATGTCCACAGGTTTGCGAAGATTATTTATTCAATTGTTATCTTTTATTGTTTTGTGGACAATATCAGAGCCAAAATTATACCTGAATACCATAAGTAATGCGAGGAGCACTTTGTACCAAATTGTTTCATTGATAAGGCGATACCATGATTTTAAGATAACAATATATTTTTACAATAGCAATATTATATAACACCGACAAAAGACCACAGCATGAAATAAGTATTAATCAACTGGGCATGAATTATATCAATATGGAATGAAGTGCAGTAAGGAGGCGATAACAGAGTTATCGTTCCTTACGGAACGGAATGTAGACACGGTAACTTTTGCAAACTTATAGGCAGATATCTGCACATTGGGAGTCCTGAAAACGGAACGATACATTTTGATAAATCTTTCTACACTTGTAAAACTCGGTGTGATCTATGTCCTGGCATATCCGTTATATCTGGGAAAATTCGTGTTTTGGAGATATTTTGGGTCAAACAGGCCAAAATCGACACTTTGACTGTTGGTTTCTGTATAACTCGGCCTGGAGAGTTTAATATTAATTCTGACGAAATGACCCTCCAAATATAGCAAGTAGAAGTAATTCTGAAGAAAACAGTATCTTTGGTTTTTCGTTATCTGTAATAGAACGGCCACAATAGGGTTTTGAAAAAGGGTCGTATTTATCAGAAGTGTCATGGAATGTTCTAGAACATTCTAGAACACATTCCAGAGGCGAGTCTATTCCGGATGTGACGTCAGTGACGTCACCAAGTGTGTTGTGCAAGCCGCCTGCCTGATTGAACTGCTCGGTAAGCTGGGTTCAGATGAATTTTACTGTTATTGCCAGTATATATTGCTATTTTTCAACATCAGAGGCAATGCTCCAGGATATAGATACTTTGTCACGATCACAAACATGCATGCGAAAAATCAACCCAGCGTTCAGAATGTCAAGCAAATTCCCGAAGCCTCGGAGGTCTAACGCTGACGGTAAGTAAAAGTGTTTGTTGACGTTTGATGAAACAGACGACGGTAAATATGCACGGAGAACAGTCCCCGTTTATTTGATATTTAATGTAGTGATACTTTGTCTTCGAAGTTAACTAATTGTTTAATTTGGGTAGTCTGTGTACCGTATTTGTTTGTGGCTAGATTCGTTATGTGATTGTTTACGTCTAAAAATAACAACGGGAATCTCCAGATTGAAGTGACAAATGTACACAGAACCGTGTTCTCTGGGATACTATCTCGTGAATGACCACACCCAAGGCTACTTCTTTGCAACTTTTCTGATATATGAATTAATTTGTGAAAAGAGAAATAACATAAATCTCGATTTTTACCGATGATTTACTGACGTAGACTTACTAGAGTCCCCGAGGAGAAGGGATGCCTTACTCGGGCACGTCTTGCATTGCTACGTACTCTCACAAGAAAGACTAGCATTACCGATGAACATTATCAAAAAATACAAGCATTTGTAGAACGGCGACTTAAATGTGACTTGGATTTCATTTAATTTTGTAGAACTATTTAAATTGAACCACCTACACTGCGGGCTGGAAACTTCCTCACTACACTACAGTACACTGCAGTAGGCCTACATCATATCAATAGTTTAAAAATGAAAATTTCAAGATTTGAAATAGATTTCTGAATAAAATATTGAATAATGTCAGCCTGTGTGGCATTTTACAATTTGAAAGGCCAGTTCAAACTATTTGAATTATTTGGTTCACCTCATATTATCAGCAACTTTTTTTCAATTAGTTCATTTTTGAAATGTTTAATGAAATAGTATTCTGATCTATTATATTCAAATGCTTGTAACTCAAAATTAAAGTCTGTAAAATGCCCTTGATTGAGACTATGCCTTCGGACAGGTTAAATCATATCATCTTTTGCATACATGTAAATGTAAATAAACAAAATTAATATATATAGTAAATTTTCAAATTCATTGTTTCAAATACCATACAACATATTTAAATCTTTCGCTTGCATACACCGAAGAGAAGTAAAATGCAAAAAAGCTGTTCTTACAATTTTCTGCTAAGATATTGTCAATTATTATGTTGCATTAAACTTGATTAAGTTAAATTAAGTTAATTTTGGGTGTGAAAACATGTTATGTACAGTAGCTTTTTTTAATATCTTGACTGAAAGTTCATTTCAACTTATTAGAAAAGGCATTATAGAAAATTATTTGACAATATCAGAGTTACCAGAATTCAGCTATCACAGTTTTACAAAATATTCTTCGAAATGTCACCTGCACACACGAAAATTAGTGGATTTTCAAATATCTTTGCCTCAAATACCATACCAATATATTTAAACCTTTCGCTCGCATACACCGAAGAAAACAATGTGCGAGAAAGCTGTTCTGACAAATTTATGCTAAAATATTGTCAATTATTATGTCGAATTAAGTTAAATTAAGTTCATTATGGTGTGAAAACATGTTATGTTATTTTTTTTTGTAATATTTTGATTTAAAATTCATTTCAACTTATTATAAATGGTATTATAGAAAATTATTTGACAAAATCAAAGTAACCAGAATTCAACCATTACAATTTTACAAAATAGTCTTTGAAATGTCATCTGCACACAGCAAAATTATTGGATTTTCAAATATCTTTGCCTCAAATACCATACCTACATATTTAAACCTTTCGCTCGCATGCACCGAAGAAAACAATGTGCGAGAAAGCTGTTCTGACAAATTCATGGTAAAATTTTGTGAATTATTATGTTGCATTAAGTTGAACTCAATTACTTTGGATGTGGAAACATGAAGTGTAATTTTTTTTTATCTTTTGAAATCAATTTCAACTTATTGCAAAAGATATTATAGAATATTACTCGACAAACTTAAAGAATTACCAATATTTAATTATCACTATTTTAAATTATCACTATTTTACAAAATATTCTGATTCAAGATGTCATCTACAAACAGGTAAACATGAGTAAATTTTCAAATATTTTTACCTCAAATACTGTACCATACCAACATATTTCAACTTTTTATTTACATGTGAAAACAATATGCGCTTGATGGCATGTGAAGGGCCTCCTATACTGTATGTTGTTAAGTGAGGTAGTCACCAGCTACTACAAGGAGACCCTACCTCAAAATGACTCTGGCTGTTCACGGGTTGATAATCCCATCAAACATAACAACACAAACATAGTTAAGAGTAAGACATGTCATTTATTTTCAGTGCTGTTTTGGTTGTGTCCTGGATGACATGCAACAAGCCTCCTGCATATTTTTCAGTGAGGTAGTCACCAACTACTACCCGGCCTAAACTAAGAGATACCACTTATTTTTGCAGAAACCTGCCAAACTGGTGTACACTGCTGCCTCATAAGAGTTTGAAAAAAATTTATTTAAAAGAAAACATGATTTTTTACGCTTGATTAAGCTTCATTTACATAAATTTTAGTTCAAGTTCATTTAAAACTTGCTAATTACCTTATTTGTGATCTGGCAAAGATATTTAAGGGAGATAACTTGCTTATCTGGTCTCATATATCAAATTAATTATCAGTTATAATGAAATGATTACTGAATAATTATTCAATGTTTTTATAACAAACTCAAAATGACTGATTGGGTATTTTATAATCCATATAGGCTGAATACTGGTTGATTTTGGCCGCTTTGTGAACCCGTAAATTTTGGACACAGGAATTTGACATTATATATGACATTTTAAAATCTTAGATGGCATGTAACTATTTTATTGATTAGAATACTGTGAGTGTATAACAGAGCGCATGATGAATAAGGTTTAAATCACTGTCTCCGCTAGGGATCGAACCCAGGACCTCTGGCTTTCAAGTCTTACGCTCAACCAATCGAGCTATAGAGAAGATCTCTCTAGCCGAGCGGTATATTGTATACATACTTGCAGTCTCAATTTCACATTTAAACAAAATGGCTGCCAATTCTTGGCCTCTGACTGGTCCGGATTTAGATACATAATGTATCGTTTGATTTTGTTGAATTTTGGTATGTAAGTCCATCATTGGACACCGGTCCCCTCTCAAAGCCTCACTTTCACATTTAAACAAAATGGCCGCCAATTCCTGGCCTCTGATTGGTTTAAATTTTGATATTGTTCGATTTTGATGAAATTTGATATGTAGGAACATCATGGGACACAGGTCCTTCTTTTTGCCACAATTTCACATTTAAACAAAATGGCGGCCAATTCTTGGCCTTTGATTGGTCCGAATACAGATATCGTCCGATTTTGATGAAATTTGGTATGTAGGTACATCATGGGACACCGGTCCCTCATGTTACCTCACTTTCACATTTAAACAAAATGGCCGCAAATGCCTGGCTTCTGATTGGTCCGATTTCGATATCGTTCGATTTTGATGAAATTTGGTATGTAAGTTCATCATTGAACGCCGGTCGCTCTCGTAGCCTCACTTTCACATTTAAACAAAATTGCCGCCAATTCCCGGCCTCTGATTAGTCGAAATGTAGATAATGTTCAATTTCAATTAGATTTGATATATGGGGGTATTAGGGGACTGCATATTCAACTTTATGGGTTTTGTTGCCTTTACGAACAACACAATCTTTTTATTGGTCGAAAATAAGATATTGAGCGATTTTGACAAAATGTGCTCACACAGAGTTATCGCCCCTTACTACACTTCATTCCATCTGTGACATCCTTCAGGTGTCACCCTCTAGTATGGAATGAAGTGTAGTAAGGGGGCGATAACTCTGTTATCGTTCCTTACGGAACGTAATGTATACACGGCTACTTCTGCCTATTTTGCCGGATATATGCGCGATTTGGGCGTCTTGAAAACGGCACCATACATTGTCATAAAACTTTCCACATTTGTAAAACTCGACGGGATCTAGGTGCTGACATGTCCGGTATATCTGGGGAAAATCTAGTTATGGAGATATTTTGGGTCAAACACGCCAAAATCGACACTTTGACTGCTGGTTTCTGTTTAACTTAGCCTGGAGATTTCAATCTTAAAGCTGACTAATTGAAACTCTGAATATAACAAGTAGAAATAATTCTGAAGAAAACAATATCTTTATTTTTTCTATATCTTTCATAGAACCGCCACAATAGGGTTTTGAAAAAGGGTCGTATTTTCACGAGGTCTCATAGAATGTTCTAGAATGTTCTAGAACAAATTCCAGAGGAGGGTCTATTCCGGATGTTACGTCACGAGTGACGTCGCAAGTATGTGTGGAATGTAGTGTATTGAGGGACGGACCGTAATGTACATGCGTCTAATTCTGACTACTTTGCCGGAGCTTACTGAACAACGGCTCATTACATTTTGATAAAATTTTCCACACTTGCAAAACGCGGTGTGATCTATGTCCTGGCATGTCCCGTATATCTGGGAAAGTTTTAGTCATACAGATATTTTGGGTACAAACACGCCAAAATCGACACTTTGACTGCTGGTTTCTGCACAACTCGGTCTTGAGAATTAACGCATAATGTCAACATACTGAAACTTCACACATCACAATGTACATATAATTTCGAAGAAAATGATATCTTTAGTTTTTCTATATCTATCACAGAACGGCCACAATAGGGTTTTGAACATGGGTACTATGTACCGCGACCTCACATTCCGGAGAGTCTATTACGGACGTACGTCACGAGTGACGTTATCAAGTCTGTTCCGCTTGTCTTATTGAACTTGTAGCGCTCGGTGAGCTGCTTGTATTTTCACTGTCACTGCCAGTATTTCTTAAAATGTTGCAATATCAGAGAAAATACGAAAGACACATTTCTCTACAATTTTTTTTAATTTTTTTTTTACATATTTATCACAAACATCTCTATCCAAAAGACATAATTAATCGTGTTTCTACATATATGGTACATTAAGTTCTTTTTCCTGTCGTGTCCGTGATGCAACAGTTTCCGCTTAGGTCACACGGGTACGTATAATCGAAAGACAGTAAGCCAGACATTTTACACTGCACTGGGGAACCCCCGCCTGGGAAATTCCCGCCTTTTTACACCAGAATCCTACGTCATTCTATTTTCAGTAACAGTGTGTATTTGTGATCTTCTAAATCTCCACACACTACTCTTTATCCTCGTATCATATATAAAGTACCCGTTTCATGTGTTACATGTATTTACTCGGGAAAACAGGTACATACCAGAGAAACGCATTCTCCAAAGGGACTTGGATAGGGTGAAACACAAGCTGATTGGCCGGTCGTGTTGCGCAAGTTGTTAACACACTTTTGGGTGTAGATTTGACCTCTACCCCAGACCCGGATGTATATAATCGGTATTTGGTGACAGCTGTTGACAGATATCTCCTGATAATGTCCAACATGCTGTGTTGAAACTTTTATATTTTGTTTCTCAGATGTTGGTCTTGACCAGGTGAAATAGAAAGTTGTAAATGCAATTTTGGGAATTTATTATGAATTTTAATATTACAATGTAACATATAGCGAAGCTAATTGTGAACTCGGTCCCAATATATGATTTTATAACCAGAAGTGATGCTAAGGATTTTGTGTACACTTGTGGAATTTATTTTTAGTATTAATACTCAAGCGGCATTTTATACTTAGTAATAGAAATACTTTAATGAATTCTAATATTATAATGAATGGCAGCATTAGCAACGTAATTCGTTAATTATTTAATATTATCGTGGTAATGATATCTCAGGATTCCGATCGATAAATTGACGATAGAATATTATAAAGGATGAAGTGTAGTAACGGAACGTATTAATGTTCGAAGATTTAAGTTATTGTCCGATTGCAATGAAATTTAAATTTGGTATGTAGGTACATCATGGGACACTGGTTACTCTTGTAACCTCAATTTATTATTTTATTAACATTTTACCGAAAAGGTCGTCATTTCCTAGCCTCTGATTGGTTCGAATTTACATATTGTTTGATTTCAATGAAATATGTAAATAAAGTTTTTAACGTCATATAAAAAGGAAGGGTCATTTACATTCGGATCATCCTCGAATTGGCTATACCTACCCTCGGACGCTAACGTTAGTAGCCCAGTAATCTACCCAGATCCTGGAGAAATGCGGTTTCGCGTAATAATGACGGAGCAAAATAACTGGCAATTGAGTTCGCGCATGATTTAGGTAAAACATTTCTTTTAATCATTTTAAATAAAGTTACTGGTTCTAAGGTTCAAATTGGACATTCCACATGTTTAAAATTTGTTTATTGAAATATCTTTCATTATTTTAAGTTGTTGTACTGAGTACATTATAAGCAAACATGGCAGCGCCCATAGACTTTTCAACGTGTGTTAACATCGCTTTATCTAAATTTGATAATGCAATTAGTTTAAAGACGAAACAAAAAAAACTTCAACATGTATTTAATGGAATTAGTTTGATGGTGACACAACAAAAACAGCAAGAATTCAGCGTGTCTTGCTGAAACACAACCTTTTGTGGCGTGGCCGCCATTTTCATTACCAAATGATTTGTCACGTGACAAAACGTTTCTTCAAATAACCATTCACGTCCGAGGTGTATTTTGAAAAAAAAAAACTAAGGGGTTCCGAATGGGTCATTTAAGGACGTGCCTGGTTTTGTTGGTGGTGGAAAGCTGGAGTACCCAGAGAAAAATCACCGACCTACAGTCATAAAAAGGCATCTGCCCTATATGTGTTTCGAACTCGCAACCCAGAGATGAAGGGCTAGTGATAAAGTGTCTGGGCCCCTTAACCAATCGGCTACGGCGGCCCACAACACAAGGTCTTCTTATTGGTCGAAATTTTGATAGTGAGCGGTTTTGATGAAAACTGCTGGAACAGAGTTAGCGCCCCTTACTGCACTTCATTCCATCTGTGACATCCTTCAGGTGTCACCCTCTAGTATATCTTTGAAAAGAAGGAATTTATATTGTCACTACAATATATCCTTTAAAAACAGTTGTTATCCCTGTTGAAATTAGTTGAACAAAACAAATAATCTCTAACCATCTAATAATCTTTAAATGAACCCCTGAAAAGTTGAAAAGAAGATAATAGCATCATCAGTAAAACAATACGGTCGTTAACAGGCACCTGTAGAATTGGTACTAATGGTGTCAGTTGTGATTTACAGCGATTCCGTATAGCATTTAGCACAATAATTAACGGTAAATACTTTGGATCCCTTTGATATCCAACACAGCTCTGTGACCACTAAACAAAACTTTACTGTGGTTGACCAATCGATGTACCTTACAAATTTATTTACAAGCGTTTCATTGGCGCATAATATTAGTGGCCTTTTTTTCTTTTCTTTCTTCGAGTATACGAGTATGTCCCTGGTTTTTCAAAATTATTAACTTCATTTCGATGTATTTGCTGCTCGAATTAAATAATTAATTACATATCTTTTATCCCAGATTGAGTTAATATACCTTAGGGAAACTTAGTTCAGGTGTTCTTCAACATATTTTTTTTAATGTTAAGTCCTACCCATTTTACTTTCTTCAAACGTCTTTCATATTTAACAGTACTGTAAGTTAAAGTTCAAGATGTCAATAACGACGATCGAAATGAGCTAAATAAAATCCAAGATTGTTTAAATCATGATGAATGCTACAACACTATTTATTATCGAAACGGAAAATGAGGCGGGTACAGTCAGCGACATTTCAATATTCCAGGCACCATTTGCAATGCACGTGTTCCTTCGATATAGTTGTTGTGACGGATGTATCGCTGTAATTTGATAGCGACCAACCCCTGAAGTTTTAAGAAAAGCATGCATGATTTTAACTGAACGTTCGTTTCAATGGTGGAAGATGCCTATATATGGTGTCATGTATGTATCAGGTAACTGCACAAAAATAAATGAAAAATGATGCGATCGAAAATTTGATGGATCCATCTTAGCCGTACCTACTTGCAAAACTACTGGTAAATTATTATACAAGCGTTTGTATTCAAACGTGTGATGTACACTGATTGTTCAATAAATCGGTTTGCCTGTTGAGTGTAGCCGAGCTGTATGGGACATCAAAGGAATCCAGATGATCTACATTAATTATTTTGCTAAAACTTTTTCGGTATCGCTGTATATGTGATGTAGTCGGAAATCGCGCGAGAGAGAGAGAGAGAGCATCTAGATAATAACGTAACTGCAGGTTTTTGTTTCAAAATTTGACTTGAGTGTTTGGTGTTGTATGTCCACCCGAGGACAATTTTTGCGTATGCTAATATTTCAAACACACTTCTTTTAAACCTGATAGCATTCATGAATTTGAGGCGTTTCAGAATTAGATGTTAGTTTAGAGATCGTCATGGGACTTGTAATTTTGCTCTCTTTATCGCACTCTTTCAAAAAGATAATTATAATTTATATGCATTGACTACTATATGCATACCGTCTTGGTATGTGATGAACGTGCATTGTTCTACCTCGCCTATTTCTTAAAATAAAAATCTGCGTTGGGAAAGGCATAAGTTTCAGCTTCAAAAACAAGAAATAATAATCAATGCCGTCATTTAGCCAACGAAATATATTACATGGAGTGATGCGTTGTTCTTCAGCGATCAAATTATGTGGAAAGAAAGGGACTTGTGGATTAACTATTCATTGTAGCTTTCAATTACAATTTTTGAATGTGATTATATCCACTGTATAATATCATTATGATAGTAAAAAAAGAAACCTTTAATCACACTTCTGTGAAAATGAAATAAAAAGTTGTCGATGTTCATTATGATATATCCTAGAACAGTACATTGATGAATAAACATCCGTCTATCATATTCTTAAACATGTATAAAGTATATATTAATCCCGCATCTTTATCTTTGAATATTTTGGACATTATATACAGCTTGATATTTAAAATATCAAATATGAAATATATGGTTCGAGAAATGTGGGTTTCAATATTTTAGTTGGCTAAGCTTAGGATATAATGGCATTAAATACCTTATTCTCACGGAAAACAGCTGATAATTACGAACGTTATCAGTTTGAATTATAAATGTAAACTAAATCATTAACAACGTAAAGTCATAGTAATCACGCCTCTGGACTTACAATTTACCGCTAAAATGTTAACACATTAATCTTTTGAAGGTGAAAGCGGAATTTGATGACTTCCCGAATATTGATCCATCTCCTCAGTGGCTTCTGAAATTATTATCTTTTTATTCATTTTTGTGCAGATCTTAGATACGGACATTTTAGTAAATATAAATGATATGTGTGGTTGAATAAAGGTGTGTTACTTAAGCTTTGCATATGATGGTACCGAAGACAGTATTCTCAAAAAAAAAAAACTGATTATTATTTATCACTTTAAAAGAACAATGTAAACTGAATTATTAATAACTTAATGCCATATTAATCACGCTTATAAACTTGAAATAGCAGATTTATAAACTTCCAGATGATGTAATCGGTTTATCATTTGCATAACACTATCCGCAAATGCTAATACATTTACGTTTTACGTTTTGATTTGACTGATATTTCCTTGTTTGTCCTACATTTGACATTGCTATATTTACACGCAAGTACGATATCATTTACTTATTCTGTAAATTTAATCATCTTACTGAAGATACGGAGCATTGTAGTCGACAAAGTAACATCTTTTAAAAAAGACAAACATTAAGAAGTTTTGATGATACTATTACACTCTTCAGTGATCTTGAAAAAGCAATCGGTACGTGATGACAGTACGATGTTATAAATACGACATTTTATCGGAAGGGATGATAATGTTATAAGCAGTTATTCGCACGTATGCTAAGTTGATTTATTCCTAATCGGGAACAAATAAAATAATTTGTGTGTCGCCCCACTGCAACATTTGCAATCGGTAAGGAATGACGGTAATATAAGATGTACAACGAGCCTTGTAAAATGTGAGTCTACATGAATGTAAATGAGTTCGAATGTATTGAGTTACACTTATAAACAAGTTGTACTTACATATTTAATTAGATTACTAGTATTTAATTGGATGATGTTAATTTAAAACAATTAATCATGTATTTAGTGTACCATTACATTGTTTTATTTTGATCAAGAAAAATAATGTGCTAATTAACTTTGAAATACGTTATTGGTAGTTCATTGTCAATATTCCTATTCGTACTGAATGTTTACAAGTGGGCTGAAACCTAAAGGAGTGTCACAGAAAGAATGAAGTGTAGTGAGGGGCGATAACTTTGTTTGAGAACGAAAGACGAATAAAAATAAATAAATGTCCTTCCTTTAGCAGTAATTCCTTTACTTAATTTCCTTACTTGCCCTCAATTGAGTCACTTGCACTTAATCCACTCACGCGACATGTAATTATGTTTTAAAATTCATACTGGCGCGAAGAAAATTGAAGGTTTTGGGGTTACCAGTGTAATTATTCTCATACATTCTACAGTTTTCTGGAATATGACACTTTAATTGATTATGAAACATCAATTGGCATCTATTCAAACATAAGTTCAGAGCCTCTTATGTGTTGTTCAATGAGGTAGTCACCTCTTATACCAATATATTAAGGCCTAAACAATATATACCAGGTTCCTCCTATATAATAATAATTCTCACAATTTTACAGTTTTTCTGGAATATGACACTTTAATTTAATATGAGACATCAATTGACTACATGCATCTATCCAATCATAAGTTCAGGGCCAATTGTGTGTTGTTAAATGAGGTAGTCACCAACTACTACAACGATACCCAGCCTCAAAATGATGCTATGTAATGTCCGTGATATGATTCTCGAAACGTTGCTACTAGACATAAACAAATAGGACTATCAGCTGATCAGGATATCAAAACATCAACATGCATATTTCTCTGCATCAACTGACGAAACAGTAATTTCATTAAACAAACAAACAACAAAGAAAATATATTTTAAATATTTAAACGTCGCCTGTCTCAAAAACGTTAATCAACACGTAGCATTTACACTACAATAGGCCTACTGGAAGCCTACGACTCCTACTCAGTACGAGTTTAGATTTGCTATCGAAAAGGATTGAACGCTGGTCAGGGTTCACGATGAATACTGATCCTGTAAAGCAACAAATGTGGTCATAGAAGAACAGCTATAACCTCCAATGCCACTTTTAATATGACATGATATTAAAAGGTCCTGGTCCTGACGGGAAAATGTAATACAACTCACTTAGAAAGCAGCTAAAGCCTGGAGTTAAACGAGTAAGCGACGTGAAGTCACCGGTGTTATTCCATCCGGAACTCCTCGGAGAATCATTTCAGACACAATACCCGATGAGTTCAGGATGGAGTTATTCTATAGTTTTCCTTTATATATGCGGACACGCCGACTTAACCAAGTGTGTAAATAATTTGTATTACGTATAAACTTCAAAATCAATCTTAACGGACCTGTTGGTGTTAATGCAGGCTTCAAAAGACATTATCACGATGAGTCGCGCAAAACAAATATGAAACCAGTTGACCCATAATGAGTTTAATGCTGATAACTATGTATGCCGATCCAGTCCATCTGTTCAACCATGCTAAACGGACCGACATTTTAGTAAATATAAATGATATGTGTGGTTGAATAAAGGTGTGTTACTTAAGCTTTGTGCATGATGGTACCGAAGACAGTATTCTCAAGAAAAAAAAATTGATTGTTATTTATCACTTTAAAAGATTAGTTTAAATTAAATTATTAATAACTTGATGCCATAGTAGCTTATACATTAGTAGCAGATTTAAAAAGTTCCAGATGATATAATCGATTTAACATTTGCATTATTATATGTCTCAATGCTAATACATTTACCTTTTATTGTTTGATGTGACTGATAGTTCCTTGTTTGTCCTACATTTGACATTGCTCTAGTTACAATCAAGTACGGTGTTATTTACTTATTCTGTAAATTTAATCATCTTACTGAATGTACGGAGCACTGTAGTCGACAAAATAACATATTGTATAAAGGACAAACATTTAGAAGTGTTGTTGATACTATTACAATCTTCAATGATCTTGAAAAAGAAATCGGTACTTGATGACAGTACATGAATGCAAATGAGTTCGAACGCATTGAGTTACACTTAAAAACAAGTTGCATTTACATATTTGATTGGATTATGATACTTTAAAATTATTAATCATGTATTTAGTGTATCATTAATTCGTTTTGTTTTGATCAAGTAAACAATGTGCTGATTAACTTTGAAATACGTTATTGGTAGTTAATTCTCAATAGTCCTATTCGTACTGAATTTTTACTCATTTTCTTGTACTTTTTGTTTAATTAGTTCGTGCTAAAGACTTAGGACGTAAGGAATGGTACAATGTCATAACCTTGGTTTTGATTTTATTGGATGGTACGATAGCATGATATTACTATTTCAGTTCCTTGTTTAGATCGGTATATACTCAGGATATTGAGCTCCTATTTTAATTCACATTCTTAATATTGGGTACAGTAGTTATATATCTGATACGATAATAAGAAATTGATTTCTCTAGTATTCCTTATATTGGGTTGCATTATATATATATAATTTCAATGTAAATGTTAAATGTGTATACGTACTTAATTTGATTCTGAACACAACATTTCAAGAGAATATTGTACAATTAACTTAGCTTAACACAGCTTAATCTCTTCTCAAATCATGTGATAAGATTAACAGATGTATTCTCTGAAAAGGAATATAGGAATTATCCTGTTGTATATATTGGTAATGGAAATAGATCATAATTATAAGACGTCGCTAATTAAATTGAACATTATGCATATTTTTTTTTCAATTGAAAAAATGATAATAAAATTGAAATAAAAAACAGAGTTACCGTCTTTGATATCATTATAATTGTTTTCGTTGTTGTTGTCACTTGAAAATGCGCATTAAGATTGATTGTATGCAAAATGCGGATAAAAAGAAGATTTGATATTTCTGTCTAGCATTATCCTAATTTGTATTGAAACAGTTACTGATATTCATTTGTCTTCTTAAGCATACATCTGTTTATTAAAACCTTAAATATTGCAATTATATCGGTTTGCTCGGTTAGCTATACCCTTGAATGTACAATTTTTGGATGACTTTAACGTGAAAATCAATCAGCATTTTATCAAAAAAAAAACAACATCACCGATGAATGCTATACATTACATATGTTGCAGCTTTTAAGGTCATGAGTCGATAATGTGATAATCTATAATATTCAATACAACCCGATGGGAACATGTCACGCGCAATTTTCAATAAATTTACTACTGTAAGCACCCTTTCACAAAAAAAAAAAAAATAAGCGATCTGTAAAGGTTAACCTGGCGTTGTGGTTATAATTATGGAACCGACCTGTGAAAGTATTAACTTATCAATGAACGAAATACCAAAATGTTCATTTAAGAAAAGTATCGTATCGAGGATCTCACCGTACTTGTCGTTATGGACCCTTTTAATAAGATAATATTGTACTCGACTGTATACCTTTGACTATATACTGGTTACGGTAGTAATTGATTGACTTTTGTTACAACCTAAATATACGTTTATCTTATTATATTACTTCAATCTCAATGAAAACTAAGTATGTCGCCATTAGTCGACCTCGTTGGTACATTGAACATCTATAACTTCAATAGAATAGCAATAATTGTATTTAAATGTGATGATACTAATATATTTATGATTTATCAGATACTGTGTGGTGACGCGTGTTCATTATTGTTATATCACTTAAGGTCTCGTAACATTTCCATTATTTGATACAAATAATCTTGCTTCTAATATTAAGCTATGGTATTGTATCAATTAATTGATCTGTAAATATAAATTATGTTTTGTAATCAAGTAGGTACGAAGTCAGTTCTGTTCAGATTTAATGACCAATTACTTACATTTACTCAAACGCGAGGCATAAACATATTGATCAATCATACAATAGCGCCTGATCAGTAATACGACTTTGTGTTTTTAATTAAAGAAAAAAAGGTTGCGAAAAGGAATCTCAAAAGTTTTGAATTCGTTTTAGTTTTAACAATTATCTACTGATTAATGTTAACATTTTTGTTAAATTATGCAAATATCACAAATATTAGAATATTGTGATTGTAATTGAAAGACGTATTGCTTTGCGTTATATACGATAACATCATTTTTAATATTACACTCTATAGTTGAAATAACCAAGTTTTGGCCAACAATTATTGGATTTGAATGTTAAAGAGAAGCAATGACGTATAATTGTTATCAGAAATTCTAGACGAACTTCTGATATACAAAACTTTGCTACTACTTAATGCTTGGTTTAGTGAGGTATCATTAAGTTTGGGCATTATATTCAATAATATATATGTTGGTGTGTTCAATAGATATCGTTGATGCGGTCCAATAATAAATCCGTATTACAATACGTGTACCCATGATTAATTTGCCTATAACTAACGATGTGTTATAACACTTTTAAGATTTATAACATCTTTTACGTCTGAAATGCCCGCTGATATAGAGATCTGATTCACAAATTTTATAATAGTTTGATATTCTACCAGACTTAACTACAAGGAACAACCAACCAATTGACAAAAAAGATTTCTGAAACATCCCCTGTGTATAGAAAATTGAGTCAAGGATAAAATGTCCGGCAGCCACTGATTGGACAGTATGTTATGAGGTAACAAAATATATATGTAGCCTGATAGATAACTATCCATAAGAAATGTTGATATAAATTTCAGATTGATTTTTCCCCCAAAAGTTCGGGTAATAATAATTAACAGGTTAACATTTCAGATCGTTGAGAATGTTTACTGCGAAATTCACCCATATCCAAATGGCTACTCTGGAAAATGTTTGAGCTGAAGGACCCATCTTTTTTTTATTGTGTGTTATATGAGACCCCAAACTTTCGTTATAACATAATTGCCATATTGAATTGAATGAAATACTCCAAAACGTTAACACTAAAGTCTATGGAAAAACAATTTAAAACTATAACTAAACATATTTATAAAAAGTTACGACGCCTGAGTATGTAGGAGGTACAAAATTGACGAAGAATGTTTGAAATAACGAATGTTATCTTGGGGTATTCTATAACGGGGTATATGTATTTTTAATATAACATAATTGATATATAAACCTAAACCTACTATGAAATTATAATGTAATTTTCAATTCATCATAGAAAACTTAAATTACTATAAAATCGGCTTGAAAGAATGCTATACCCTCTTGCTTTGTACACAGAACGTGTCGTGAGTAAACCAACTGATACTCCACCCTACTCAAATTATATCTTGGTGCAGGGATTAAAGAGTATACTAATTATTCATATGCATTTATTTTGACTTGATAGGAATTTTAACGTTGGTGTGATTTTGCTTAAGCACATGTGTGTATCTCTGATAGACCCTTCAGGTCATTTTCTGTATATCTATATTCCCATATCCTCCAGAAATTTGTTATTTGTTGGCTGTTAATTGAAGAAAGGAATTGTTGTAACAGATTATTAAATAAAGAAGAAAGAAAATCATCAGACAGATTAATAGTTTGATGACGTGTATGAGTATATAATGTTTGTACGGTTTTAATGTTATTATATGTAGCTTAGTTTATGCAGCAATCCGGTTATGCTATAAGCACTGTCTTGTATACCTTAGAGATCGTGTACGTCTTACCTATGCTTTAGTACATGGATTTGATTTTATATTATTTCATCAAGCTATTGCAGTAGATCATTAATCTTTTCGAGGTGTTGATTATACCATTTGGACACGATTTTAATACACAATAAATCAGAACTAGTGCATTGAAGGTATCATGGGACATACTACCGTATTAGGACTGTTCCAAGAATTAAAATTAAAAAAAAAATTGATTAGAAAGAAATATACTAAAAAAACAACATTTGATTAATATACTATTGTAACAAAGGGACACTGTTTAAAGTTTGTCTATGATAAGATATAAGAGTCATTATTTCTGTTTCATGAAATTGTTTAAGTTTATAAACAACTACATATCTAAACGCAAGGTAAATGTACTACGCATTCGACGTAATGTTAGTGATCAATGTATAATGATTTCCATCATATTGGCCGCGACATTAGATTGCCTGCAGAACGTCCAATGTATATAGTGTACAGGAAATCTCTTGTAAGCATAGGCATGTATAATGTATTTTTTATACAGTTAAGTACTAAAACAATACTCTGATACAGAAATAGGGATACTTACAAACCAATTACATGTATTAGATATATTGATAAAAAAATTTAAATGTTGATTGTACTAAATATACCTCCTTTAATATTACACTATTACGTAAACACACTAATATATAGTTCGCCCCTACACAGAGCCTGCAGGAGGCCAAAAGGAAATACAGATAACCCGCGGATTATATCCCGGATACTACAGTATATTTATGGAAATAAAACTCACAAAAGTTTGACGTATTAGGTGTATAATTATCATAAAATTAGCTACAATAAAGGATGAAGTTAAATCTGTGAATATGATCGCAAATAAACTTTTTAAAATTTTAGATTGGCCTTTTATGACATGTGGTTACATAGTAACCCTTACTTATGTTGGTCAAATTACAGGTTCATACGTTTGCCACAAAATATTTTTGCTACATAAAATCATAACATTCAAATTTAGAGTTTTTATCAACGTTTTGGTGATGTCATACTTGAAAGAAGAAATATTCCTCCTAAAAGAGTATGGGTTTTGAACTAATTTTGAATTATAAGAGATAACTTTATCATATGCAAATGTAAGACGAGTGATTAGGCATTGATCGCCTAATAACTCGGTGAATTCTAGCGAATTACTGACATAATGCACTTCATGGAGGGGCTTTGTGGGCCAGTTTCATGTGAAAAACTTTGTCTCATCAAGCTTACGCAGTTTATTTCTTAACATTGGTAAACTATAGACATGCTGTTTATTTGTTTTGCTTATACTGATAATACAATAATAAAAGTTTTTATCGATCGATTGGAATTTAAATAATTCATATGTCTAATGAACGTGACTAAGAAACGTCTTACCAAATGTTCTTGAATTAACGAGCAATTAAAAGAAAACACATTAAACCAGACATTTGCCACGATAATTACAGTTATAATGAATACATATCTCATCAAAGACTTGTAAGTGAAAATCACAAGCTAACAACAGAAAATTTCGGAATTACCATACGGCATCAAACATTTAAGATCATTGTTTCCTGCGACCGCACGACATTTCTGTCATTTAACCAAATCACAAATATTAATTACAATTCACTTATGTACACTCGGGAGTGATCAAATGAATATCAACAGTAGTGAAATCCAAATCCGATCGCGAAGAAATAGTCAACATAGAATCGATATTGTTCTGATTAGAATACTTCCAGCAAATCAATTATGGAATATACTCAACGCATTAATGAATGTATCAGTGAATTACAATTAATGACATTTTAACTCAACTAGAAAAAGAAATTAAACAGGGTGTTATAGTCAACATATACATATAGACTCAAATCGAAAACAATTCGATTGTGTTCATTAAACTTATATTTACAATGTGTAGTGTTGGTTAAGTATTAATTTCATTATTATTATTTTGTTTAATTTTCATTCTTATGGCCAAATCAGTTTAGTGCTACCTAAAAATAAGATGAAAATACCGAGGAATACTAAAGTATAGTAAATATAGATAAAAAAATCTACGTCAAATCATGATTTAAATTTATTTCTTATCGTTACCGGTATAATGCTAACGTGTTTTTGTTTGTATTATTTTTTTTATAATGAAAGGAATGCTGCTTATAATTGTTCGATAAGGTTCGGATTGGTTACGTTTTTTGTTATAATTGAATCTGCAGATCATAGCAAAAACGATTGAGACTGGTGAAAATGAAATGAAATACAGTATTACTTAAAATCCAGAATAAATTATGAAAATATATGGCTCAAGGTATAATGATGAATTCAATAAAAAAAATGTTTTTATCACTTTAACCCTCGGGTAGATTTATAGACACTGGTTGCTGTATATACTTTACATATAGTGTCACAATACCTGGTGTTGATTCAATTGTGGTGCTGTTGACGTTAATAGAAATCTGAGATATGTACAACACAATCTTAACATATTTAGATATGTATCATAAATACATATGCAACTGCATGTAATGATTGATGCATTGAGTGTATTAGGCGACTTGTAAGCACTGTCTTGTATACTTTAGTGATTGTGGTGTTAACTATACCAACGTGATTCGATAGTATTTCATCAAGCTATTGCATTATTAAACTAAACATTTCGTAGTATTGTGCCAGACCATTTAGTCACAATAACACTACAAAACATATCATAATTTATGTAATGACGGGTCTTAGGCGACATATGCTACCGACTCCAAAATCACCAACTGGTATTCACATCTTAGTGGAAGGTAAATCATTAATGTATTACTCGTAAATTTTGTGATAAGAGTATAGTAAGTTCAGTCATATAGCCTGCTACATTGAATAGACAGAAGATCGTCAACACCGTATATATATAATGGTAGTGAATACCCAGCAAAAATAAAAAACATTTTTTTAAATCATGCTGAATGCTACAGCACTATCAATCATCGAAAGGGACTATGATGGCGGGTATAGTCAGCGACATATCAATATTCCTGTACCATGTGCAATGCACGTGTTCCTTCGATGCAGTTGTTGTGACGGATGTATCGCTGTGATTTGATAGCGACCCAACCCCTGAAGTTTTAAGAAAGAGCATGCATGATTTCAACTGAACGTTCGATTAAATTGTGAAGTATACCTATATATTGTATCATATATGTCTCGTGCGAGAAACATAATTCGATCGAAATTTTGACGGATCCTTTTTAGCCGCTCCTACTTGCTAAACTACTGGTACATTATTAATTAATTATCAATCAAGCGTTTTTATTCAAACTTGTGGTGTATACTGATTGTTCAAAAATCGTTTTGCCTGCTGAGTGTAGCAAAGCTGTATGGGATATCAAAGGGATCCAGATGGTCGACATTATTTATTTTGCTGTAACTTTTGCTGACTTCCTGTGTATGTGATGTAGTTGGAGAGATAGAGAGAGAGTTTTTGTTTCAATTTTGACGTGAGTGTTTGGGTGTTGTATGTCCACCCGGGAACAATTTGTTTGTTTGCTAATATTTCCAACAAACTTCTTTTAAACTTGATAGCATTCATCAATTTGAGGCGTTTCAAAATTAAATGTTAGTTTAGAGATCATCATGGGACTTGCAATTCTGCTTTCTTATGTCTTAAAAATATAATGATAATTTTTATGCATTGAAACCACTTACCAG
>NW_022979456.1:0-25962 GCF_902652985.1 Pecten maximus
TACTACGGTATATGGTGACGCTCAACGTGCAGTTCTGACGTCATTTCTAACGCTGCTAGGAGCTTTGGATCTTGTTGGTCACTTCTAGTGGGATTTGATGAACAGGAAAACGTGATGATTTCGGCAAAACTTCCATCGGTGAACAATTCACCACGTTACCGCGGACGGGTGGTTGCAATACTAGGGAATATGGTGACGCTCAACGTGCAGTTCTGACGTCATTTCTAGAGCTGCTAGGAGCTTCGGATCTTTTTTTCGCACCTCGAGTGGGATGTGATCAACAGGAAAAGGTAATGATTTCGGCAAAACTTCCATCGGTGAACAATTAACCGCGCTACCGCGGACGCGTGGTTACAATACTACGGAATATGGTGCCGCTCAACGTGCAGTTCTGACGTCATTTCTAGAGCAGCTAGAAGCTTCGGATCTTTTTGGGCACCTCCAGTGGGATGTGATCAACAGGAAAACGTTATGATTTCGGAAAAACTTCCATCGGTGAACAATTAACCGCGCTACCGCGGACGCGTGGTTACAATACTACGGAATATGGTGACGCTCAACGTGTAGTTCTGACGTCATTTCTAGAGCAGCTAGAAGCTTCGGATCTTTTTGGTCACCTCCAGAGGGATGTGATGAATAGGAAAACGTTATGATTTCGGCAAAACTTCCATCGGTGAACAATTAACCACGCTATCGCGGAAGCGTGGATACAATACTACAGAATATGGTGACGCTCAACGTGCAGTTCTGACGTCATTTCTGGGGCTGCTTAGAGCTTCGGATCTTTTTGGGCACCTCCAGTGGGATGTGATCAACAGGAAAGGTAATGATTTCGGCAAAACTGCCATCGGGAACAATTAACCGCGCTACCGCGGACGCGTGGTTACAATACTACGGAATATGGTGACGCTCAACGTGCAGTTCTGACGTCATTTCTAGAGTTGCTAGGAGCTTCGGATCTTTTTGGGCACCTCCAGTGGGATGTGATCAACAGGAAAACGTTATGATTTCGGCAAAACTTCCATCGGTGAACAATTAACCACGCTATCGCGGACGCGTGGTTACAATACTACGGAATATGGTGACGCTCAACGTCCAGTTCTGACGTCATTTCTAGCGCTGCTAGAAGCTTCGGATCTTTTTGGGCACCTCCAGTGGGATGTGATGAACAGGAAATCGTTATGATTTCGGCAAAACTTCCATCGGTGAACAATTAACCACGCTACCGCGGACGCGTGGTTACAATACTACGGTATATGGTGACGCTCAACGTGCAGTTCTGACGTCATTTCTAACGCTGCTAGGAGCTTTGGATCTTGTTGGTCACTTCTAGTGGGATTTGATGAACAGGAAACGTGATGATTTCGGCAAAACTTCCATCGGTGAACAATTCACCACGTTACCGCGGACGGGTGGTTGCAATACTAGGGAATATGGTGACGCTCAACGTGCAGTTCTGACGTCATTTCTAGAGCTGCTAGGAGCTTCGGATCTTTTTGGGTTCCTCCATTGGGATGTGATCAACAGGAAAAGGTAATGATTTCGGCAAAACTTCCATCGGTGAACAATTAACCGCGCACCGCGGACGCGTGGTTACAATACTACGGAATATGGTGCCGTCTCAACGTGCATTTCTGACGTCATTTCTAGAGCTGCTAGAAGCTTCGGATCTTTTTGGGCACCTCCAGTGGGATGTGATCAACAGGAAAACGTTATGATTGTCGGAAAAACGTCCATCGGTGAACAATTAACCGCGCTACCGCGGACGCGTGGTTACAATACTACGGAATATGGTGACGCTTCACGTGTAGTTCTGACGTCATTTCTAGAGCAGCTAGAAGCTTCGGATCTTTTGGTCACTCCAGTGGGATGTGATGAATAGGAAAACGTTATGATTTCGGCAAAACTTCCATCGGTGAACAATTAACCACGCTACCGCGGACGCGTGGTTACAATACTACGAATATGTGACGCTCAACGTGCAGTTCTGACGTCATTTCTGGGGCTGCTTAGAGCTTCGGATATTGTTGGCACCTCAGTGGATGTGATCAACAGGAAAAGGTAATGATTTCGGCAAAACTGCCATCGGTGAACAATTAACCACGCCACCGCGGACGCGTGGTTACAATACTACGGAATATGGTGACGCTCAACGTGCAGTTCTGACGTCATTTCTAGAGCTGCTAGGAGCTTCGGATCTTTTTGGGCTACCTCCAGTGGGATGTGATCAACAGGAAAAGTTATGATTTCGGCAAAACTTCCATCGGTGAACAATTCACCGCGCTACCGCGGACGCGTGGTTACAATACTACGGAATATGGTGACGCTCAACGTGCAGTTCTGACGTCATTTCTAGAGCTGCTAGAAGCTTCGGATCTTTTTGGGCACCTCCAGTGGGATGTGATCAACAGGAAAACGTTATGATTTCGGCAAAACTTCCATCGGTGAACAATTAACCGCGCTACCGCGGACGCGTGGTTACAATACTACGAATATGGTGACGCTCAACGTGCAGTTCTGACGTCATTTTTTAGAGCTGCTAGGAGCTTCGGATCTTTTGGGCACCTCCAGTGGGATGTGATAAACAGGAAAACGTTATGATTCGGCAAAACTTCCATCGGTGAACAATTTAACCGGCCTACCGCGGACGCGTGGTTACAATACTACGGAATATGGTGCCGCTCAACGTGCAGTTCTGACGTCATTCTAGAGCTGCTAGGAGCTTCGGATCTTTTTGGGCACCTCCAGTGGGATGTGATCAACAGGAAAACGTTATGATTTCGGCAAAACTGCCATCGGTGAACAATTAACCACGCTACCGCGGACGCGTGGTTACAATACTACGGAATATGGTGACGCTCAACGTGCAGTTCTGACGTCATTTCTAGAGCTGCTAGGAGCTTCGGATCTTTTTGGGTCCTCCATTGGGATGTGATCAACAGGAAAAGGTAATGATTTCGGCAAAACTTCCATCGGTGAACAATTAACCGCGCTACCGCGGACGCGTGGTTACAATACTACGGAATATGGTGCCGCTCAACGTGCAGTTCTGACGTCATTTCTAGGAGCTGCTAGAAGCTTCGGATCTTTTTGGGCACCTCCAGTGGGATGTGATCAACAGGAAAAGGTAATGATTTCGGCAAAACTGCCATCGGTGAAACAATTAAACCAGCGCTACCGCGGACGCGTGGTTACAATACTACGAATATGGTGACGCTCAACGTGCAGTTCTGACGTCATTTCTAGAGCTGCTTAGGAGCTTCGGATCTTTTTGGGCACCCTCCAGTGGGATGTGATCAACAGGAAAACGTAATGATTTCGGCAAAACTTCCATCGGTGAACAATTAACCAGCGCTACCGCGGACGCGTGGTTACAATACTACGGAATATGGTGACGCTCACGTGCAGTTCTGACGTCATTTCTAGAGCTGCTAGGAGCTTCGGATCTTTTTGGGCACCTCCAGTGGAATGTGATAAACAGGAAAACGTAATGATTTCGGCAAAACTTCCATCGGTGAACAATTAACCACGCTACCGCGGACGCGTGGTTACAATACTACGGAATATGGTGCGCTCAACGTGCAGTTCTGACGTCATTTCTAGAGCTGCTAGGAGCTTCGGATCTTTTTGGGCACCCTCCAGTTGGATGTGATCAACAGGAAAACGTTATGATTTCGGCAAAACTCCATCGGTGAACAATTAACCGCGCTACCGCGGACGCGTGGTTACAATACTACGGAATATGGTGACGCTCAACGTGCAGTTCTGACGTCATTTCTAGAGCATGCTAGGAAGCTTCGGATCTTTTTGGGCACCTCCAGTGGGATGTGTTCAACAGGAAAACGTTATGATTTCGGCAAAACTTCATCGGGGAACAATTAACCCGCCTAATCGCGGAAGCGTGGATACAATACTACAGGAATATGGTGCCGCTCAAACGTGCAGTTCTGACGTCATTTTCTGGAGGCTGCTAAGAGCTTCGGATCTTTTTGGGCACCTCCAGTGGGATGTGATCAACAGGAAAACGGTATGATTCGGCAAAACTGCCATCGGTGAACAATTAACCCGCCTACCGCGGGACGCGTGGTTACAATACTACGGAATATGGTGACGCTCAACGTGCAGTTCTGACGTCATTTCTAGAGTTTGCTAGGAGCTTCGGATCTTTTTGGGCACCTCCCGGGGGAGATTTAGAAACGGTTTCCCATGTAATCTTCCTACTAAAATAGACTCTTAATAGCTTCATATAAATCTTCTCACATTCAGGTTTTGTTAAACCGGTGAAATAAAGCCACATTTTTTGCTTAGAATCGTCTGACTAGATCCGTAATGTAACCACGGTGGCTTATTTGGTTAATTTATCGGACTAGACGACAAAAGGGGCATTCATATTTGTACAATTTTTTCTTTATAATCATTTCTGATTCACATGAGAATCCATTTATGAGTTTGTTTTTAATCTTACCGTCGTACAATGACTACGATGACTACTGTGTCGTCTGCATTTGTACAAAATAACAATCGTCGGTCTTACGGAGTTTGGTCGTCTTTTACTGTGTATTCTATCTACCGGCGGCCCGTAGGCGCCAACAACGTTACAATCCGTCAAACAACAAATTTCACATAGGATTTTTTTCAATTTCCCCGTGTCCGCTTTTTGTCGATTGTGGTATAGTAGTATAATGATGACATAATTAAATTTTCCCACATAAATCGTTCTGTTGCAATTTTATTTGGGGTTAATCATAAAAAAAAAAAGAAAAAAAAAAAAAAAAAAAAAAAAAAAAAAAGAAAAAAAAAAAAACGAAAAAAAAAAAAGAAAAAAAAAGGAAAAGAAAAAAAAAAGAAAACGAAAAAAAGGAAAGAGGGGGAAGGAAAAGAGGGAAAAGAAGGAAGGAAGCAAAGGAAAAAAAAGAAAAAAAAAAAGAAGAAAAAAAAGAAAGAAAAAGATAAAAGAGGGAGAAGGAAAAAGAAGGAAAGGGAGGAGAAAAGAGGAAGGGAGAAGGAGAGGAGAAAAGAAAAAAGAAAGGGGAAATGAGGGAAGAATAGGGAAAAGAGAGGAGGAAAAGAAAGGAATAGAAGAAAAAGGGGGGGGAAGGAAGAGGGGAGGGAAAAGAAAAAAAAAAAAGAAAGAAACAAAAGGGGAGAGAAAAAGAGGGAAAAGAAGGGAAAAGGAGGGAAGAGATAAGAAGAAAGAAAAAAGAAAAAAAACCATAGGGTGCTCACATATGGATTTGTGACTCTCAACGTGCAGTTCTGACGTCATTTCTAGAGCTGCTAGGAGCTTCGGATCTTTTTGGGCACCTCCAGTGGGATGTGATCAACAGGAAAAGTAATGATTTCGGCAAAACTTCCATCGGTGAACAATTAACCGCGCTACCGCGGACGCGTGGTTACAATACTACGGAATATGGTGACGCTCAACGTGCAGTTCTGACGTCATTTCTAGAGCTGCTAGGAGCTTCGGATCTTTTTGGGCACCTCCAGTGGGATGTGATCAACAGGAAAACGTTATGATTTCGGCAAAACTTCCATCGGTGAACAATTAACCAGCGCTACCGCGGACGCGTGGTTACAATACTACGGAATATGGTGACGCTCAACGTGCAGTTCTGACGTCATTTCTAGAGCTGCTAGGAGCTTCGGATCTTTTTGGGCACCTCCAGTGGGATGTGATCAACAGGAAAACGTTATGATTTCGGCAAAACTTCCATCGGTGAACAATTAACCGCGCTACCGCGGACGCGTGGTTACAATACTACGGAATATGGTGACGCTCAACGTGCAGTTCTGACGTCATTTCTAGAGCTGCTAGGAGCTTCGGATCTTTTTGGCACCTCCAGTGGGATGTGATCAACAGGAAAACGTTATGATTTCGGCAAAACTTCCATCGGTGAACAATTAACCGCGCTACCGCGGACGCGTGGTTACAATACTACGGAATATGGTGACGCTCAACGTGCAGTTCTGACGTCATTTCTAGAGCTGCTAGGAGCTTCGGATCTTTTTGGGCACCTCCAGTGGGATGTGATCAACAGGAAAACGTAATGATTTCGGCAAAACTTCCATCGGTGAACAATTAACCAGCGCTACCGCGGACGCGTGGTTACAATACTACGGAATATGGTGACGCTCAACGTGCAGTTCTGACGTCATTTCTAGAGCTGCTAGGAGCTTCGGATCTTTTTGGGCACCTCCAGTGGGATGTGATCAACAGGAAAACGTATGATTTCGGCAAAACTTCCATCGGTGAACAATTAACCGCGCTACCGCGGACGCGTGGTTACAATACTACGGAATATGGTGACGCTCAACGTGCAGTTCTGACGTCATTTCTAGAGCTGCTAGGAGCTTCGGATCTTTTTGGGCACCTCCAGTGGGATGTGATCAACAGGAAAACGTTATGATTTCGGCAAAACTTCCATCGGTGAACAATTAACCACGCTACCGCGGACGCGTGGTTACAATACTACGGAATATGGTGACGCTCAACGTGCAGTTCTGACGTCATTTCTAGAGCTGCTAGGAGCTTCGGATCTTTTTGGGCACCTCCAGTGGGATGTGATCAACAGGAAAACGTTATGATTTCGGCAAAACTTCCATCGGTGAACAATTAACCACGCTACCGCGGACGCGTGGTTACAATACTACGGAATATGGTGACGCTCAACGTGCAGTTCTGACGTCATTTCTAGAGCTGCTAGGAGCTTCGGATCTTTTTGGGCACCTCCAGTGGGATGTGATCAACAGGAAAACGTTAATGATTTCGGCAAAACTTCCATCGGTGAACAATTAACCAGCGCTACCGCGGACGCGTGGTTACAATACTACGGAATATGGTGACGCTCAACGTGCAGTTCTGACGTCATTTCTAGAGCTGCTAGGAGCTTCGGATCTTTTTGGGCACCTCCAGTGGGATGTGATCAACAGGAAAACGTTATGATTTCGGCAAAACTTCCATCGGTGAACAATTAACCACGCTACCGCGGACGCGTGGTTACAATACTACGGAATATGGTGACGCTCAACGTGCAGTTCTGACGTCATTTCTAGAGCTGCTAGGAGCTTCGGATCTTTTTGGGCACCTCCAGTGGGATGTGATCAACAGGAAAACGTTATGATTTCGGCCAAAACTTCCATCGGTGAACAATTAACCGCGCTACCGCGGACGCGTGGTTACAATACTACGGAATATGGTGACGCTCAACGTGCAGTTCTGACGTCATTTCTAGAGCTGCTAGGAGCTTCGGATCTTTTTGGGCACCTCCAGTGGGATGTGATCAACAGGAAAACGTTATGATTTCGGCAAAACTTCCATCGGTGAACAATTAACCGCGCTACCGCGGACGCGTGGTTACAATACTACGGAATATGGTGACGCTCAACGTGCAGTTCTGACGTCATTTCTAGAGCTGCTAGGAGCTTCGGATCTTTTGGGCACCTCCAGTGGGATGTGATCAACAGGAAAACGTTAATGATTTCGGCAAAACTTCCATCGGTGAACAATTAACCACGCTACCGCGGACGCGTGGTTACAATACTACGGAATATGGTGACGCTCAACGTGCAGTTCTGACGTCATTTCTAGAGCTGCTAGGAGCTTCGGATCTTTTTGGGCACCTCCAGTGGGATGTGATCAACAGGAAAACGTAATGATTTCGGCAAAACTTCCATCGGTGAACAATTAACCACGCTACCGCGGACGCGTGGTTACAATACTACGGAATATGGTGACGCTCAACGTGCAGTTCTGACGTCATTTCTAGAGCTGCTAGGAGCTTCGGATCTTTTTGGGCACCTCCAGTGGGATGTGATCAACAGGAAAACGTTATGATTTCGGCAAAACTTCCATCGGTGAACAATTAACCACGCTACCGCGGACGCGTGGTTACAATACTACGGAATATGGTGACGCTCAACGTGCAGTTCTGACGTCATTTCTAGAGCTGCTAGGAGCTTCGGATCTTTTTGGGCACCTCCAGTGGGATGTGATCAACAGGAAAACGTTATGATTTCGGCAAAACTTCCATCGGTGAACAATTAACCGCGCTACCGCGGACGCGTGGTTACAATACTACGGAATATGGTGACGCTCAACGTGCAGTTCTGACGTCATTTCTAGAGCTGCTAGGAGCTTCGGATCTTTTTGGGCACCTCCAGTGGGATGTGATCAACAGGAAAACGTTATGATTTCGGCAAAACTTCCATCGGTGAACAATTAACCGCGCTACCGCGGACGCGTGGTTACAATACTACGGAATATGGTGACGCTCAACGTGCAGTTCTGACGTCATTTCTAGAGCTGCTAGGAGCTTCGGATCTTTTTGGGCACCTCCAGTGGGATGTGATCAACAGGAAAACGTAATGATTTCGGCAAAACTTCCATCGGTGAACAATTAACCACGCTACCGCGGACGCGTGGTTACAATACTACGGAATATGGTGACGCTCAACGTGCAGTTCTGACGTCATTTCTAGAGCTGCTAGGAGCTTCGGATCTTTTTGGGCACCTCCAGTGGGATGTGATCAACAGGAAAACGTTATGATTTCGGCAAAACTTCCATCGGTGAACAATTAACAGCGCTACCGCGGACGCGTGGTTACAATACTACGGAATATGGTGACGCTCAACGTGCAGTTCTGACGTCATTTCTAGAGCTGCTAGGAGCTTCGGATCTTTTTGGGCACCTCCAGTGGGATGTGATCAACAGGAAAACGTTATGATTTCGGCAAAACTTCCATCGGTGAACAATTAACCACGCTACCGCGGACGCGTGGTTACAATACTACGGAATATGGTGACGCTCAACGTGCAGTTCTGACGTCATTTCTAGAGCTGCTAGGAGCTTCGGATCTTTTTGGCACCTCCAGTGGGATGTGATCAACAGGAAAACGTTATGATTTCGGCAAAACTTCCATCGGTGAACAATTAACCAGCGCTACCGCGGACGCGTGGTTACAATACTACGGAATATGGTGACGCTCAACGTGCAGTTCTGACGTCATTTCTAGAGCTGCTAGGAGCTTCGGATCTTTTTGGGCACCTCCAGTGGGATGTGATCAACAGGAAAACGTAATGATTTCGGCAAAACTTCCATCGGTGAACAATTAACCGCGCTACCGCGGACGCGTGGTTACAATACTACGGAATATGGTGACGCTCAACGTGCAGTTCTGACGTCATTTCTAGAGCTGCTAGGAGCTTCGGATCTTTTTGGGCACCTCCAGTGGGATGTGATCAACAGGAAAACGTTATGATTTCGGCAAAACTTCCATCGGTGAACAATTAACCGCGCTACCGCGGACGCGTGGTTACAATACTACGGAATATGGTGACGCTCAACGTGCAGTTCTGACGTCATTTCTAGAGCTGCTAGGAGCTTCGGATCTTTTTGGGCACCTCCAGTGGGATGTGATCAACAGGAAAACGTTATGATTTCGGCAAAACTTCCATCGGTGAACAATTAACCACGCTACCGCGGACGCGTGGTTACAATACTACGGAATATGGTGACGCTCAACGTGCAGTTCTGACGTCATTTCTAGAGCTGCTAGGAGCTTCGGATCTTTTTGGGCACCTCCAGTGGGATGTGATCAACAGGAAAACGTTATGATTTCGGCAAAACTTCCATCGGTGAACAATTAACCACGCTACCGCGGACGCGTGGTTACAATACTACGGAATATGGTGACGCTCAACGTGCAGTTCTGACGTCATTTCTAGAGCTGCTAGGAGCTTCGGATCTTTTTGGGCACCTCCAGTGGGATGTGATCAACAGGAAAACGTTATGATTTCGGCAAAACTTCCATCGGTGAACAATTAACCACGCTACCGCGGACGCGTGGTTACAATACTACGGAATATGGTGACGCTCAACGTGCAGTTCTGACGTCATTTCTAGAGCTGCTAGGAGCTTCGGATCTTTTTGGGCACCTCCAGTGGGATGTGATCAACAGGAAAACGTAATGATTTCGGCAAAACTTCCATCGGTGAACAATTAACCAGCGCTACCGCGGACGCGTGGTTACAATACTACGGAATATGGTGACGCTCAACGTGCAGTTCTGACGTCATTTCTAGAGCTGCTAGGAGCTTCGGATCTTTTTGGGCACCTCCAGTGGGATGTGATCAACAGGAAAACGTTATGATTTCGGCAAAACTTCCATCGGTGAACAATTAACCACGCTACCGCGGACGCGTGGTTACAATACTACGGAATATGGTGACGCTCAACGTGCAGTTCTGACGTCATTTCTAGAGCTGCTAGGAGCTTCGGATCTTTTTGGGCACCTCCAGTGGGATGTGATCAACAGGAAAACGTAATGATTTCGGCAAAACTTCCATCGGTGAACAATTAACTAACCGCGCTACCGCGGACGCGTGGTTACAATACTACGGAATATGGTGACGCTCAACGTGCAGTTCTGACGTCATTTCTAGAGCTGCTAGGAGCTTCGGATCTTTTTGGGCACCTCCAGTGGGATGTGATCAACAGGAAAACGTTATGATTTCGGCAAAACTTCCATCGGTGAACAATTAACCACGCTACCGCGGACGCGTGGTTACAATACTACGGAATATGGTGACGCTCAACGTGCAGTTCTGACGTCATTTCTAGAGCTGCTAGGAGCTTCGGATCTTTTTGGGCACCTCCAGTGGGATGTGATCAACAGGAAAACGTTATGATTTCGGCAAAACTTCCATCGGTGAACAATTAACCAGCGCTACCGCGGACGCGTGGTTACAATACTACGGAATATGGTGACGCTCAACGTGCAGTTCTGACGTCATTTCTAGAGCTGCTAGGAGCTTCGGATCTTTTTGGGCACCTCCAGTGGGATGTGATCAACAGGAAAACGTTATGATTTCGGCAAAACTTCCATCGGTGAACAATTAACCACGCTACCGCGGACGCGTGGTTACAATACTACGGAATATGGTGACGCTCAACGTGCAGTTCTGACGTCATTTCTAGAGCTGCTAGGAGCTTCGGATCTTTTTGGGCACCTCCAGTGGGATGTGATCAACAGGAAAACGTAATGATTTCGGCAAAACTTCCATCGGTGAACAATTAACCGCGCTACCGCGGACGCGTGGTTACAATACTACGGAATATGGTGACGCTCAACGTGCAGTTCTGACGTCATTTCTAGAGCTGCTAGGAGCTTCGGATCTTTTTGGGCACCTCCAGTGGGATGTGATCAACAGGAAAACGTTATGATTTCGGCAAAACTTCCATCGGTGAACAATTAACCACGCTACCGCGGACGCGTGGTTACAATACTACGGAATATGGTGACGCTCAACGTGCAGTTCTGACGTCATTTCTAGAGCTGCTAGGAGCTTCGGATCTTTTTGGGCACCTCCAGTGGGATGTGATCAACAGGAAAACGTTATGATTTCGGCAAAACTTCCATCGGTGAACAATTAACCACGCTACCGCGGACGCGTGGTTACAATACTACGGAATATGGTGACGCTCAACGTGCAGTTCTGACGTCATTTCTAGAGCTGCTAGGAGCTTCGGATCTTTTTGGGCACCTCCAGTGGGATGTGATCAACAGGAAAACGTTAATGATTTCGGCAAAACTTCCATCGGTGAACAATTAACCAGCGCTACCGCGGACGCGTGGTTACAATACTACGGAATATGGTGACGCTCAACGTGCAGTTCTGACGTCATTTCTAGAGCTGCTAGGAGCTTCGGATCTTTTTGGGCACCTCCAGTGGGATGTGATCAACAGGAAAACGTTATGATTTCGGCAAAACTTCCATCGGTGAACAATTAACCAGCTACCGCGACGCGTGGTTACAATACTACGGAATATGGTGACGCTCAACGTGCAGTTCTGACGTCATTTCTAGAGCTGCTAGGAGCTTCGGATCTTTTTGGGCACCTCCAGTGGGATGTGATCAACAGGAAAACGTTATGATTTCGGCAAACTTCCATCGGTGAACAATTAACCACGCTACCGCGGACGCGTGGTTACAATACTACGGAATATGGTGACGCTCAACGTGCAGTTCTGACGTCATTTCTAGAGCTGCTAGGAGCTTCGGATCTTTTTGGCACCTCCAGTGGGATGTGATCAACAGGAAAACGTTATGATTTCGGCAAAACTTCCATCGGTGAACAATTAACCACGCTACCGCGACGCGTGGTTACAATACTACGGAATATGGTGACGCTCAACGTGCAGTTCTGACGTCATTTCTAGAGCTGCTAGGAGCTTCGGATCTTTTTGGGCACCTCCAGTGGGATGTGATCAACAGGAAAACGTTATGATTTCGGCAAAACTTCCATCGGTGAACAATTAACCACGCTACCGCGGACGCGTGGTTACAATACTACGGAATATGGTGACGCTCAACGTGCAGTTCTGACGTCATTTCTAGAGCTGCTAGGAGCTTCGGATCTTTTTGGGCACCTCCAGTGGGATGTGATCAACAGGAAACGTTATGATTTCGGCAAAACTTCCATCGGTGAACAATTAACCACGCTACCGCGGACGCGTGGTTACAATACTACGGAATATGGTGACGCTCAACGTGCAGTTCTGACGTCATTTCTAGAGCTGCTAGGAGCTTCGGATCTTTTTGGGCACCTCCAGTGGGATGTGATCAACAGGAAAACGTAATGATTTCGGCAAAACTTCCATCGGTGAACAATTAACCACGCTACCGCGGACGCGTGGTTACAATACTACGGAATATGGTGACGCTCAACGTGCAGTTCTGACGTCATTTCTAGAGCTGCTAGGAGCTTCGGATCTTTTTGGGCACCTCCAGTGGGATGTGATCAACAGGAAAACGTTATGATTTCGGCAAAACTTCCATCGGTGAACAATTAACCACGCTACCGCGGACGCGTGGTTACAATACTACGGAATATGGTGACGCTCAACGTGCAGTTCTGACGTCATTTCTAGAGCTGCTAGGAGCTTCGGATCTTTTTGGGCACCTCCAGTGGGATGTGATCAACAGGAAAACGTTATGATTTCGGCAAAACTTCCATCGGTGAACAATTAACCACGCTACCGCGGACGCGTGGTTACAATACTACGGAATATGGTGACGCTCAACGTGCAGTTCTGACGTCATTTCTAGAGCTGCTAGGAGCTTCGGATCTTTTTGGGCACCTCCAGTGGGATGTGATCAACAGGAAAACGTTATGATTTCGGCAAAACTTCCATCGGTGAACAATTAACCACGCTACCGCGACGCGTGGTTACAATACTACGGAATATGGTGACGCTCAACGTGCAGTTCTGACGTCATTTCTAGAGCTGCTAGGAGCTTCGGATCTTTTTGGGCACCTCCAGTGGGATGTGATCAACAGGAAAACGTTATGATTTCGGCAAAACTTCCATCGGTGAACAATTAACCACGCTACCGCGGACGCGTGGTTACAATACTACGGAATATGGTGACGCTCAACGTGCAGTTCTGACGTCATTTCTAGAGCTGCTAGGAGCTTCGGATCTTTTTGGGCACCTCAGTGGGATGTGATAACAGGAAAACGTTATGATTTCGGCAAAACTTCCATCGGTGAACAATTAACCGCGCTACCGCGGACGCGTGGTTACAATACTACGGAATATGGTGACGCTCAACGTGCAGTTCTGACGTCATTTCTAGAGCTGCTAGGAGCTTCGGATCTTTTTGGGCACCTCCAGTGGGATGTGATCAACAGGAAAACGTTATGATTTCGGCAAAACTTCCATCGGTGAACAATTAACCAGCGCTACCGCGGACGCGTGGTTACAATACTACGGAATATGGTGACGCTCAACGTGCAGTTCTGACGTCATTTCTAGAGCTGCTAGGAGCTTCGGATCTTTTTGGGCACCTCCAGTGGGATGTGATCAACAGGAAAACGTTATGATTTCGGCAAAACTTCCATCGGTGAACAATTAACCACGCTACCGCGGACGCGTGGTTACAATACTACGGAATATGGTGACGCTCAACGTGCAGTTCTGACGTCATTTCTAGAGCTGCTAGGAGCTTCGGATCTTTTTGGGCACCTCCAGTGGGATGTGATCAACAGGAAAACGTTATGATTTCGGCAAAACTTCCATCGGTGAACAATTAACCACGCTACCGCGGACGCGTGGTTACAATACTACGGAATATGGTGACGCTCAACGTGCAGTTCTGACGTCATTTCTAGAGCTGCTAGGAGCTTCGGATCTTTTTGGGCACCTCCAGTGGGATGTGATCAACAGGAAAACGTTATGATTTCGGCAAAACTTCCATCGGTGAACAATTAACCAGCGCTACCGCGGACGCGTGGTTACAATACTACGGAATATGGTGACGCTCAACGTGCAGTTCTGACGTCATTTCTAGAGCTGCTAGGAGCTTCGGATCTTTTTGGGCACCTCCAGTGGGATGTGATAACAGGAAAACGTTATGATTTCGGCAAAACTTCCATCGGTGAACAATTAACCACGCTACCGCGGACGCGTGGTTACAATACTACGGAATATGGTGACGCTCAACGTGCAGTTCTGACGTCATTTCTAGAGCTGCTAGGAGCTTCGGATCTTTTTGGGCACCTCCAGTGGGATGTGATCAACAGGAAAACGTTATGATTTCGGCAAAACTTCCATCGGTGAACAATTAACCAAGCTACCGCGGACGCGTGGTTACAATACTACGGAATATGGTGACGCTCAACGTGCAGTTCTGACGTCATTTCTAGAGCTGCTAGGAGCTTCGGATCTTTTTGGGCACCTCCAGTGGGATGTGATCAACAGGAAAACGTTATGATTTCGGCAAAACTTCCATCGGTGAACAATTAACCACGCTACCGCGGACGCGTGGTTACAATACTACGGAATATGGTGACGCTCAACGTGCAGTTCTGACGTCATTTCTAGAGCTGCTAGGAGCTTCGGATCTTTTGGGCACCTCCAGTGGGATGTGATCAACAGGAAAACGTTATGATTTCGGCAAAACTTCCATCGGTGAACAATTAACCAAGCTACCGCGGACGCGTGGTTACAATACTACGGAATATGGTGACGCTCAACGTGCAGTTCTGACGTCATTTCTAGAGCTGCTAGGAGCTTCGGATCTTTTGGGCACCTCCAGTGGGATGTGATCAACAGGAAAACGTTATGATTTCGGCAAAACTTCCATCGGTGAACAATTAACCACGCTACCGCGGACGCGTGGTTACAATACTACGGAATATGGTGACGCTCAACGTGCAGTTCTGACGTCATTTCTAGAGCTGCTAGGAGCTTCGGATCTTTTTGGGCACCTCCAGTGGGATGTGATCAACAGGAAAACGTTATGATTTCGGCAAAACTTCCATCGGTGAACAATTAACCGCGCTACCGCGGACGCGTGGTTACAATACTACGGAATATGGTGACGCTCAACGTGCAGTTCTGACGTCATTTCTAGAGCTGCTAGGAGCTTCGGATCTTTTTGGGCACCTCCAGTGGGATGTGATCAACAGGAAAACGTTATGATTTCGGCAAAACTTCCATCGGTGAACAATTAACCACGCTACCGCGGACGCGTGGTTACAATACTACGGAATATGGTGACGCTCAACGTGCAGTTCTGACGTCATTTCTAGAGCTGCTAGGAGCTTCGGATCTTTTTGGGCACCTCCAGTGGGATGTGATCAACAGGAAAACGTAATGATTTCGGCAAAACTTCCATCGGTGAACAATTAACCAGCGCTACCGCGGACGCGTGGTTACAATACTACGGAATATGGTGACGCTCAACGTGCAGTTCTGACGTCATTTCTAGAGCTGCTAGGAGCTTCGGATCTTTTTGGGCACCTCCAGTGGGATGTGATCAACAGGAAAACGTTATGATTTCGGCAAAACTTCCATCGGTGAACAATTAACCACGCTACCGCGGACGCGTGGTTACAATACTACGGAATATGGTGACGCTCAACGTGCAGTTCTGACGTCATTTCTAGAGCTGCTAGGAGCTTCGGATCTTTTTGGGCACCTCCAGTGGGATGTGATCAACAGGAAAACGTAATGATTTCGGCAAAACTTCCATCGGTGAACAATTAACCACGCTACCGCGGACGCGTGGTTACAATACTACGGAATATGGTGACGCTCAACGTGCAGTTCTGACGTCATTTCTAGAGCTGCTAGGAGCTTCGGATCTTTTTGGGCACCTCCAGTGGGATGTGATCAACAGGAAAACGTATGATTTCGGCAAAACTTCCATCGGTGAACAATTAACCACGCTACCGCGGACGCGTGGTTACAATACTACGGAATATGGTGACGCTCAACGTGCAGTTCTGACGTCATTTCTAGAGCTGCTAGGAGCTTCGGATCTTTTTGGGCACCTCCAGTGGGATGTGATCAACAGGAAAACGTTATGATTTCGGCAAAACTTCCATCGGTGAACAATTAACCACGCTACCGCGGACGCGTGGTTACAATACTACGGAATATGGTGACGCTCAACGTGCAGTTCTGACGTCATTTCTAGAGCTGCTAGGAGCTTCGGATCTTTTTGGGCACCTCCAGTGGGATGTGATCAACAGGAAAACGTTATGATTTCGGCAAAACTTCCATCGGTGAACAATTAACCAGCGCTACCGCGGACGCGTGGTTACAATACTACGGAATATGGTGACGCTCAACGTGCAGTTCTGACGTCATTTCTAGAGCTGCTAGGAGCTTCGGATCTTTTTGGGCACCTCCAGTGGGATGTGATCAACAGGAAAACGTTATGATTTCGGCAAAACTTCCATCGGTGAACAATTAACCACGCTACCGCGGACGCGTGGTTACAATACTACGGAATATGGTGACGCTCAACGTGCAGTTCTGACGTCATTTCTAGAGCTGCTAGGAGCTTCGGATCTTTTGGGCACCTCCAGTGGGATGTGATCAACAGGAAAACGTATGATTTCGGCAAAACTTCCATCGGTGAACAATTAACCACGCTACCGCGGACGCGTGGTTACAATACTACGGAATATGGTGACGCTCAACGTGCAGTTCTGACGTCATTTCTAGAGCTGCTAGGAGCTTCGGATCTTTTTGGGCACCTCCAGTGGGATGTGATCAACAGGAAAACGTTATGATTTCGGCAAAACTTCCATCGGTGAACAATTAACCACGCTACCGCGGACGCGTGGTTACAATACTACGGAATATGGTGACGCTCAACGTGCAGTTCTGACGTCATTTCTAGAGCTGCTAGGAGCTTCGGATCTTTTGGGCACCTCCAGTGGGATGTGATCAACAGGAAAACGTTATGATTTCGGCAAAACTTCCATCGGTGAACAATTAACCAGCGCTACCGCGGACGCGTGGTTACAATACTACGGAATATGGTGACGCTCAACGTGCAGTTCTGACGTCATTTCTAGAGCTGCTAGGAGCTTCGGATCTTTTTGGGCACCTCCAGTGGATGTGATCAACAGGAAAACGTTATGATTTCGGCAAAACTTCCATCGGTGAACAATTAACCAGCGCTACCGCGACGCGTGGTTACAATACTACGGAATATGGTGACGCTCAACGTGCAGTTCTGACGTCATTTCTAGAGCTGCTAGGAGCTTCGGATCTTTTTGGGCACCTCCAGTGGGATGTGATCAACAGGAAAACGTTATGATTTCGGCAAAACTTCCATCGGTGAACAATTAACCGCGCTACCGCGGACGCGTGGTTACAATACTACGGAATATGGTGACGCTCAACGTGCAGTTCTGACGTCATTTCTAGAGCTGCTAGGAGCTTCGGATCTTTTTGGGCACCTCCAGTGGGATGTGATCAACAGGAAAACGTTATGATTTCGGCAAAACTTCCATCGGTGAACAATTAACCAGCTACCGCGGAACGCGTGGTTACAATACTACGGAATATGGTGACGCTCAACGTGCAGTTCTGACGTCATTTCTAGAGCTGCTAGGAGCTTCCGATCTTTTTGGGCACCTCCAGTGGGATGTGATCAACAGGAAAACGTTATGATTTCGGCAAAACTTCCATCGGTGAACAATTAACCACGCTACCGCGGACGCGTGGTTACAATACTACGGAATTGGTGACGCTCAACGTGCAGTTCTGACGTCATTTCTAGAGCTGCTAGGAGCTTCGGATCTTTTTGGGCACCTCCAGTGGGATGTGATCAACAGGAAAACGTTATGATTTCGGCAAAACTTCCATCGGTGAACAATTAACCGCGCTACCGCGGACGCGTGGTTACAATACTACGGAATATGGTGACGCTCAACGTGCAGTTCTGACGTCATTTCTAGAGCTGCTAGGAGCTTCGGATCTTTTTGGGCACCTCCAGTGGGATGTGATCAACAGGAAAACGTTATGATTTCGGCAAAACTTCCATCGGTGAACAATTAACCACGCTACCGCGGACGCGTGGTTACAATACTACGGAATATGGTGACGCTCAACGTGCAGTTCTGACGTCATTTCTAGAGCTGCTAGGAGCTTCGGATCTTTTTGGGCACCTCCAGTGGGATGTGATCAACAGGAAAACGTTATGATTTCGGCAAAACTTCCATCGGTGAACAATTAACCAGCGCTACCGCGGACGCGTGGTTACAATACTACGGAATATGGTGACGCTCAACGTGCAGTTCTGACGTCATTTCTAGAGCTGCTAGGAGCTTCGGATCTTTTTGGGCACCTCCAGTGGGATGTGATCAACAGGAAAACGTTATGATTTCGGCAAAACTTCCATCGGTGAACAATTAACCACGCTACCGCGACGCGTGGTTACAATACTACGGAATATGGTGACGCTCAACGTGCAGTTCTGACGTCATTTCTAGAGCTGCTAGGAGCTTCGGATCTTTTTGGGCACCTCCAGTGGGATGTGATCAACAGGAAAACGTAATGATTTCGGCAAAACTTCCATCGGTGAACAATTAACCACGCTACCGCGGACGCGTGGTTACAATACTACGGAATATGGTGACGCTCAACGTGCAGTTCTGACGTCATTTCTAGAGCTGCTAGGAGCTTCGGATCTTTTGGGCACCTCCAGTGGGATGTGATCAACAGGAAACGTTATGATTTCGGCAAAACTTCCATCGGTGAACAATTAACCACGCTACCGCGAACGCGTGGTTACAATACTTACGGAATATGGTGACGCTCAACGTGCAGTTCTGACGTCATTTCTAGAGCTGCTAGGAGCTTCGGATCTTTTTGGGCACCTCCAGTGGGATGTGATCAACAGGAAAACGTTATGATTTCGGCAAAACTTCCATCGGTGAACAATTAACCACGCTACCGCGGACGCGTGGTTACAATACTACGGAATATGGTGACGCTCAACGTGCAGTTCTGACGTCATTTCTAGAGCTGCTAGGAGCTTCGGATCTTTTTGGGCACCTCCAGTGGGATGTGATCAACAGGAAACGTTATGATTTCGGCAAAACTTCCATCGGTGAACAATTAACCAGCGCTACCGCGAACGCGTGGTTACAATACTACGGAATATGGTGACGCTCAACGTGCAGTTCTGACGTCATTTCTAGAGCTGCTAGGAGCTTCGGATCTTTTTGGCACCTCCAGTGGGATGTGATCAACAGGAAAACGTTATGATTTCGGCAAAACTTCCATCGGTGAACAATTAACCACGCTACCGCGGACGCGTGGTTACAATACTACGGAATATGGTGACGCTCAACGTGCAGTTCTGACGTCATTTCTAGAGCTGCTAGGAGCTTCGGATCTTTTGGCACCTCCAGTGGGATGTGATAAACAGGAAAACGTTATGATTTCGGCAAACTTCCATCGGTGAACAATTAACCAACGCTACCGCGGACGCGTGGTTACAATACTACGGAATATGGTGACGCTCAACGTGCAGTTCTGACGTCATTTCTAGAGCTGCTAGGAGCTTCGGATCTTTTTGGGCACCTCCAGTGGGATGTGATCAACAGGAAAACGTTATGATTTCGGCAAAACTTCCATCGGTGAACAATTAACCGCGCTACCGCGACGCGTGGTTACAATACTACGGAATATGGTGACGCCAACGTGCAGTTCTGACGTCATTTCTAGAGCTGCTAGGAGCTTCGGATCTTTTTGGGCACCTCCAGTGGGATGTGATCAACAGGAAAACGTTATGATTTCGGCAAAACTTCCATCGGTGAACAATTAACCACGCTACCGCAGACGCGTGGTTACAATACCTACGGAATATGGTGACGCTCAACGTGCAGTTCTGACGTCATTTCTAGAGCTGCTAGGAGCTTCGGATCTTTTTGGGCACCTCAGTGGGATGTGATCAACAGAAAACGTTATGATTTCGGCAAAACTTCCATCGGTGAACAATTAACCACGCTACCGCAGACGCGTGGTTACAATACTACGGAATATGGTGACGGTCCAACGTGCAGTTCTGACGTCATTTCTAGAGCTGCTAGGAGCTTCGGATCTTTTTGGGCACCTCCAGTGGGATGTGATCAACAGGAAAACGTTAATGATTTCGGCAAACTTCCATCGGTGAACAATTAACCACGCTACCGCGGACGCGTGGTTACAATACTACGGAATATCGTTGACGCTCAACGTGCAGTTCTGACGTCATTTCTAGAGCTGCTAGGAGCTTCGGATCTTTCTGGGCACCTCCAGTGGGATGTGATGAACAGGAAAACGTTATGATTTTCGGCAAAACTTCCATCGGTGAACAATTAACCCACGCTACCGCCGGACGCGTGGTTACAATACTACGGAATATGGTGACGCTCAACGTGCAGTTCTGACGTCATTTCTAGAGCTGCTAGGAGCTTCGGATCTTTTTGGGCACCTCCAGTGGGATGTGATCAACAGGAAAACGTAATGATTTCGGCAAAACTTCCATCGGTGAACAATTAACACGCGTACCGCCGGACGCGTGGTTACAATACTACGGAAATATGGTGACGCTCAACGTGCAGTTCTGACGTCATTTCTAGAGCTGCTAGGAGCTTCGTATCTTTTTGGCACCTCCAGTGGGATGTGATCAACAGGAAAACGTTATGATTTCGGCAAAACTTCCATCGGTGAACAATTAACCACGATACCGCGGACGCGTGGTTACAATACTACTGGAATATGGTGACGCTCAACGTGCAGTTCTGACGTCATTTCTAGAGCTGCTAGGAGCTTCGGATCTTTTGGGCACCTCCAGTGGGATGTGATAACAGGAAAACGTTATGATTTCGGCAAAAAATTTCCATCGGTGAACAATTAACCAAGCTACCGCCAACGCGTGGATACAATACTACGGAATATGGAGACGGCTCACGTGCAGTTCTGGACGTCATTTCTAGAGCTGCTAGGAGTTTCCGGATCGCTTTGGGCACCTCCAGTGGGATGTGATCAACAGGCAAACGGTTATGAGGTTGGCCAAAACTTCCATCGGTGAACATTAACCGCAGCTACTGCCGGACGCGTGGGTACAATACTACGGATATGGTGACGCTCAACGTGCAGTTCTGACGTCCATTTCTAGAAGCTGCTTAGGAGCTTCGGATCTTTTTTGGGCACCTCCCGTGGGATTGTGACAACAGGAAACGTTATGATTTCGGCAAAACTCTCCATCGGTGAACAATTAACCACGCTACCGTGGACGCGTGGATACAATACGACGGATTACTGGTGGACGCATCAACGTGCAGTTCTGCCGTCCTTTCTAGAGCCTGCTAGGAGCTTCGGATCTTTTCGGGGAACCTCCAGTGGGATGTGATCAACAGGAAAACGTTATGATTTCGGCAAAACTTCCATCGGTGAACAATTAACCACGCTACCGCGGACGCGTGGTTACAATACTACGGAATATGGTGACGCTCAACGTGCAGTTCTGACGTCATTTCTAGAGCTGCTAGGAGCTTCGGATCTTTTTGGGCACCTCCAGTGGGATGTGATCAACAGGAAAACGTTATGATTTCGGCAAAACTTCCATCGGTGAACAATTAACCACGCTACCGCGGACGCGTGGTTACAATACTACGGAATATGGTGACGCTCAACGTGCAGTTCTGACGTCATTTCTAGAGCTGCTAGGAGCTTCGGATCTTTTTGGGCACCTCCAGTGGGATGTGATCAACAGGAAAACGTTATGATTTCGGCAAAACTTCCATCGGTGAACAATTAACCGCGCTACCGCGGACGCGTGGTTACAATACTACGGAATATGGTGACGCTCAACGTGCAGTTCTGACGTCATTTCTAGAGCTGCTAGGAGCTTCGGATCTTTTTGGGCACCTCCAGTGGGATGTGATCAACAGGAAAACGTTATGATTTCGGCAAAACTTCCATCGGTGAACAATTAACCGCGCTACCGCGGACGCGTGGTTACAATACTACGGAATATGGTGACGCTCAACGTGCAGTTCTGACGTCATTTCTAGAGCTGCTAGGAGCTTCGGATCTTTTTGGGCACCTCCAGTGGGATGTGATCAACAGGAAAACGTTATGATTTCGGCAAAACTTCCATCGGTGAACAATTAACCACGCTACCGCGGACGCGTGGTTACAATACTACGGAATATGGTGACGCTCAACGTGCAGTTCTGACGTCATTTCTAGAGCTGCTAGGAGCTTCGGATCTTTTTGGGCACCTCCAGTGGGATGTGATCAACAGGAAAACGTTATGATTTCGGCAAAACTTCCATCGGTGAACAATTAACCGCGCTACCGCGGACGCGTGGTTACAATACTACGGAATATGGTGACGCTCAACGTGCAGTTCTGACGTCATTTCTAGAGCTGCTAGGAGCTTCGGATCTTTTTGGGCACCTCCAGTGGGATGTGATCAACAGGAAAACGTTATGATTTCGGCAAAACTTCCATCGGTGAACAATTAACCGCGCTACCGCGGACGCGTGGTTACAATACTACGGAATATGGTGACGCTCAACGTGCAGTTCTGACGTCATTTCTAGAGCTGCTAGGAGCTTCGGATCTTTTTGGGCACCTCCAGTGGGATGTGATCAACAGGAAAACGTTATGATTTCGGCAAAACTTCCATCGGTGAACAATTAACCGCGCTACCGCGGACGCGTGGTTACAATACTACGGAATATGGTGACGCTCAACGTGCAGTTCTGACGTCATTTCTAGAGCTGCTAGGAGCTTCGGATCTTTTTGGGCACCTCCAGTGGGATGTGATCAACAGGAAAACGTTATGATTTCGGCAAAACTTCCATCGGTGAACAATTAACCACGCTACCGCGGACGCGTGGTTACAATACTACGGAATATGGTGACGCTCAACGTGCAGTTCTGACGTCATTTCTAGAGCTGCTAGGAGCTTCGGATCTTTTTGGGCACCTCCAGTGGGATGTGATCAACAGGAAAACGTTATGATTTCGGCAAAACTTCCATCGGTGAACAATTAACCACGCTACCGCGGACGCGTGGTTACAATACTACGGAATATGGTGACGCTCAACGTGCAGTTCTGACGTCATTTCTAGAGCTGCTAGGAGCTTCGGATCTTTTTGGGCACCTCCAGTGGGATGTGATCAACAGGAAAACGTTATGATTTCGGCAAAACTTCCATCGGTGAACAATTAACCGCGCTACCGCGGACGCGTGGTTACAATACTACGGAATATGGTGACGCTCAACGTGCAGTTCTGACGTCATTTCTAGAGCTGCTAGGAGCTTCGGATCTTTTTGGGCACCTCCAGTGGGATGTGATCAACAGGAAAACGTTATGATTTCGGCAAAACTTCCATCGGTGAACAATTAACCACGCTACCGCGGACGCGTGGTTACAATACTACGGAATATGGTGACGCTCAACGTGCAGTTCTGACGTCATTTCTAGAGCTGCTAGGAGCTTCGGATCTTTTTGGGCACCTCCAGTGGGATGTGATCAACAGGAAAACGTTATGATTTCGGCAAAACTTCCATCGGTGAACAATTAACCGCGCTACCGCGGACGCGTGGTTACAATACTACGGAATATGGTGACGCTCAACGTGCAGTTCTGACGTCATTTCTAGAGCTGCTAGGAGCTTCGGATCTTTTTGGGCACCTCCAGTGGGATGTGATCAACAGGAAAACGTTATGATTTCGGCAAAACTTCCATCGGTGAACAATTAACCAGCGCTACCGCGGACGCGTGGTTACAATACTACGGAATATGGTGACGCTCAACGTGCAGTTCTGACGTCATTTCTAGAGCTGCTAGGAGCTTCGGATCTTTTTGGGCACCTCCAGTGGGATGTGATCAACAGGAAAACGTTATGATTTCGGCAAAACTTCCATCGGTGAACAATTAACCACGCTACCGCGGACGCGTGGTTACAATACTACGGAATATGGTGACGCTCAACGTGCAGTTCTGACGTCATTTCTAGAGCTGCTAGGAGCTTCGGATCTTTTTGGGCACCTCCAGTGGGATGTGATCAACAGGAAAACGTTATGATTTCGGCAAAACTTCCATCGGTGAACAATTAACCACGCTACCGCGGACGCGTGGTTACAATACTACGGAATATGGTGACGCTCAACGTGCAGTTCTGACGTCATTTCTAGAGCTGCTAGGAGCTTCGGATCTTTTTGGGCACCTCCAGTGGGATGTGATCAACAGGAAAACGTTATGATTTCGGCAAAACTTCCATCGGTGAACAATTAACCGCGCTACCGCGGACGCGTGGTTACAATACTACGGAATATGGTGACGCTCAACGTGCAGTTCTGACGTCATTTCTAGAGCTGCTAGGAGCTTCGGATCTTTTTGGGCACCTCCAGTGGGATGTGATCAACAGGAAAACGTTATGATTTCGGCAAAACTTCCATCGGTGAACAATTAACCGCGCTACCGCGGACGCGTGGTTACAATACTACGGAATATGGTGACGCTCAACGTGCAGTTCTGACGTCATTTCTAGAGCTGCTAGGAGCTTCGGATCTTTTTGGGCACCTCCAGTGGGATGTGATCAACAGGAAAACGTTATGATTTCGGCAAAACTTCCATCGGTGAACAATTAACCGCGCTACCGCGGACGCGTGGTTACAATACTACGGAATATGGTGACGCTCAACGTGCAGTTCTGACGTCATTTCTAGAGCTGCTAGGAGCTTCGGATCTTTTTGGGCACCTCCAGTGGGATGTGATCAACAGGAAAACGTTATGATTTCGGCAAAACTTCCATCGGTGAACAATTAACCGCGCTACCGCGGACGCGTGGTTACAATACTACGGAATATGGTGACGCTCAACGTGCAGTTCTGACGTCATTTCTAGAGCTGCTAGGAGCTTCGGATCTTTTTGGGCACCTCCAGTGGGATGTGATCAACAGGAAAACGTTATGATTTCGGCAAAACTTCCATCGGTGAACAATTAACCGCGCTACCGCGGACGCGTGGTTACAATACTACGGAATATGGTGACGCTCAACGTGCAGTTCTGACGTCATTTCTAGAGCTGCTAGGAGCTTCGGATCTTTTTGGGCACCTCCAGTGGGATGTGATCAACAGGAAAACGTTATGATTTCGGCAAAACTTCCATCGGTGAACAATTAACCACGCTACCGCGGACGCGTGGTTACAATACTACGGAATATGGTGACGCTCAACGTGCAGTTCTGACGTCATTTCTAGAGCTGCTAGGAGCTTCGATCTTTTTGGGCCCCTCCAGTGGGATGTGATCAAGCAGGAAAACGTAATGATTTCGGCAAAACTTCCATCGGTGAACAATTAACCGCGCTACCGCGGACGCGTGGTTACAATACTACGGAATATGGTGACGCTCAACGTGCAGTTCTGACGTCATTTTAGAGCTGCTAGGGAGCTTCGGATCTTTTTGGGCACCTCCAGTGGGATGTGATCAACAGGAAAACGTTATGATTTCGGCAAAACTTCCATCGGTGAACAATTAACCGCGCTACCGCGGACGCGTGGTTACAATACTACGGAATATGGTGACTCTCAACGTGCAGTTCTGACGTCATTTCTAGAGCTGCTAAGGAGCTTCGGATCTTTTTGGGG
>NW_022979457.1:0-38953 GCF_902652985.1 Pecten maximus
ACCTTCTGACGTCATTCAAAGGCTTAGGGGGATTCTTTTGGCATCTGGGTTGATGAACAGGAAAACCTGCTCATTCCGGCAAAACTTCCATCGGTGAACAATTAACCGCGCGTCCGCGTAGCGGTTACAATACTACGGAATATTGTGACGCTCATCGTCAGTTATGACGTCATTTCTAGAGCTGCTAGGAGGTTCGGATTTTGGCACCTCCAGTGTGATCAAACGGAAAACCTGCTCATTTCGGCAAAACTTCCATCGGTGAACAATTAAACCACGCGTCCGCGGTAGCGTGGTTACAATACTACGGAATATTGTGACGCCGTGCAGTTATGACTCTAGAGTGCTAGGAGGTTGGATCTTTTGGGCACATCATGGGTTGGAAAGAAAACCTGCTCATTCCGGCAAAATTCCATCGGTGGAACATTAACCGCTCGTCGGTTAACGTTGGTACAACTCTAAGAATACGGTGACGTCACGTGCAGTTGTGTTCTTTCTAGAGCTGTTAGGAGTTTGGATCTTTTTTTGCAACTCCAGTGGGATGGATAACAGGAAACTGCTATGTCGGCAAATTCAGGGGAACAATTAACCGCGCGTCGGCTAGCGTGGTTACATACTACGGAATATGGTGAGCTCACGTGAGATCTGACGTATTTCTAGAGCTGACTAGGAGGTTCGGATTTTGGCCCGTGGGGTGTATAAACGGAAAACTGACTCATTCCGGCAAAATTCCATCGGTAAATTAACCGCACGTCGCGGTTTGCGTGGTTACAATACTACGGAATATGGTGACCCACGTGGAGTTCTGACGTCATTTTAGACGCGCTGGGGGTTCGGTTTTGGGCAGCTCTAGGGAGATGTGATCAACAGGAAAACCTGCTAATTTCGGCAAAACTTCCATCGGTGAACAATTAACCGCGCGTCGCGGTAGCGTATACAATACTAATTGGTGACGCTCACCGTGTTTCGACCGTCATTTTAGAGCTGCTAGGAGGTCAGATCTTTTTGAGCACCTCATGGGTGTGTCAAAGGAAAATCTCTTGGCAAAACTTCCATTGATGAACAATTAACCGCGCGCCGCGGTGCGACGTTACAATTAAAGAATTACGGGACGCTCCCGGCAGTTCTACGGATTTAGAGCTGCTACGAGATTTGGGTCTTTGGGCACTCCAGTGGGATTTGATAAGGTACCTGCTCTTTGGCAAAAACCCTCGGTGAACAATTTACGCGCCCGGTTAGCGTGGTTACAATACTGGAAATTGTGACGCTCATCGTGCAGTTCTGGCGTCATTCTAGAGCTATAGGAGTTCGGATCTTTTGAGACTCCAGTGGGATGTGATCAAAGGAAAACCTGCTCATTCGGCAAAACTTCCATCGGTGAAAAAATTACCGCGCGTCGCGGTAGCGTGGTTTCAATATACGGAATGCGGTGACGCTAACGTGCAGTTCTGACTATTTCTAGACTGCTAGGAGGTTGGATCTTTTGGCATCTCATGGGATGAACAGGAAACCTTCCTTCCGGCAAAACTTCCATCGGTGAACAATTAACCGCGCGTCGCGGTAGCGTGGTTACAATTTCGATATTTGGACGCATCGTGCAGTTATGACGTCATTTCTAGAGCGTAGGAGGTTCGGATCTTTTCAGCACCTCCAGTGGGATTGATCAACAGGAAACTGCTCATTAAAACTTCCATCGGTGACACATTACCGCGCGTCCGGCTAGGGGTTACAATTACTAGATATTTGACGCTCACCGTGGTTTGACGTCTTTCAGGTGCCAGGGGTCGGATTTTTGGCACTCAGTGGGATTGATGACAGGAAAACCGCTCATTCCGGCAATTTCCATCGTGTGAACATTAACGCGCGTCGCGGTAACGTGGTTACAATCTACAGAATACGGACGCTCACCTGCAGTTCTGACGTCTTTTAGAGTGGGGTCGGATTTTTTGCACCCCGTGGGATGTGATCAAGGAAAACCTGCTCATTTCGCAAACTCATCGGTGAACAATTAACGCGGTCCGGCTAGCGTGGTTACAATAAGTATATGGTGATCCTGGCAGTTCTGACGTCATTCTGAGCTGTAGGAGGTGATATTTTGAGCACTCCAGTGCGGATGGATCAACCGGAAAACCTGCTCATTCCGGCAAAACTTCCATCGGTGAACAATTAACCGCGCTTCCGGGTAGGGGTTACAATTACTACGGAATACGGTGAGCAACGTGCAGTTCTGACGTAATTCTGAGCTGCTAGGAGGTTCGGATCTTTTGGGGAGTGGGGGGGAACAGGAAAACGCCTTCCGGCAATCATCGGGTGAACAATTAACGCGCGTCCGCGTTTGCGTGTGTTACAATACTAGGAATATTGTGCTCATCGTGCAGTTATGAGTCATTTAGAGCTGTAGGAGGTTCGGATCTTTTCAGCACTCCATGGGATGTGATCAACAGGAAAACCTGTCATTTCGGCAAAACTTCCATCGGTTGGATCAATTACGCGCGTCCGGCTAGCGGGTTACAAACTACGAATATTTGACGCTCACGTGCAGTTTACCTCGCATTTCTAGAGTGCAGGAGTCGGTTTTTTTGGGACATCCAGTGGGATTGATGAACAGGAAAACCTGCTATTCGGCAAAACTTCCATCGGTGGAACAATTACCGCGCGTCCGCGGTAGCGGGTTTACAATATACGGAAATGTGACCAATCCTGCAGTTATGACGTCATTTCTAGAGGTAGGAGGTTCGGATCTTTTTCAGCACCTCAGTGGGAGTGTTACAGAAAAATGACTCATTCGGCAAAACTTCATCGGGTAAATTACGCGGCGTACCGGCTAGCGTGGTTTACAATACTACGGATAGTGACGCTCACCGTGCTTCTGACGTCATTGTAGAGCTGCCAGGAGTCGGAGTCTTTTGGGCAATCCAGTGGGATTTTGATGACAGGAAAACTGCTCATTCCGGCAAATTTCATCGGTTACAAACCGTGCATCGGCCCAAAAGTCTGGTAAGACCCACCCCACAGGAAAACGAGGTGCGCTCACCGTGCAGTTCTGACTCTTTTTAGAGCTGTAGGGGTTCGATCTTTTTGCACCCAGTGGGATGTGAACAAAACCCTGCTCATTTCGGCAAAACTCCAATCGGGCACTTTAGCGCGTTAGTTTACAATACTAGGAATTTGATCTCGGCGCAGGTTTCTTTTACGTCAGGAGGTTCGGATACTTTTGAGCACATCCAGGGGTTGATAACAGGAAAACCCTCATCGAAAACCATCGTGAACAATTACCGCACGTCCGCGTTAGCGTGTTACAATACTACGGACATATGGTGACGCTCCCTGGGTGTTGACGTCATTTTAGGCCTGGAGGTTCGGATCTTTTTGGGCAGCTCCAGGAGATGTGATCAAAAGGAAAAAATGCAATCCGGCAAAAACTTCCCCGGGAAAAATTAACCCCCGTCCGCGGTAGCGTGTTACAAAAACTACGGTATGGTGACGTACCGGTTGTTCTGACGTCTTCTAGAGCTGTGGAGGTTAGATTTTTTGAGCACCCCGTGGGATGGATCAAAGGAAAACCTGCTCATTCCGGGAAAACTTCCCTTGATGAACAATTAACCGCGCTCGCGGTTTGGTGGTTACAAAACTACGGGAAAACGGTGACGTCACCGTGAGTTTTGGGCTCCCTTTCTAGACCCGCTAGGGGGTTCGGTCTTTTTTCACCCCCAGGGGGGTGTGATAAAAAACCTGCTCATTTTGGGGAAAAATTCCACGGTGGGGAACAATTTAACCCCGCGGGCCGGGTACGTGGTTACAAACCCACGGGAATTTTTGTGGGCGCTCTCGTGCAATTTTTGGCGTCATTTCTAGAGCTTTAGGAGGTTCGGATCTTTTTTGGGGCCCCGTGGGGTGTGATCAACAGGAAAAAATGTTTTTTCCGGCAAAAATTCCATCGGTGAAAAAAAACCGCGCGTCCGGTTGCGTGGTTACAATAAATAGGAATAGGGGACGCTACCCTGCATTTTGACGTCATTTCTAGACTGCTAGGAGGTTCGGATCTTTTTTTGGGGGAAAACCATGGGGTTGATAAAAAGGAAAACCTTCTCCTTCCGGCAAAAATTTCCCTCGGGAACAAATTTTTCCGCCGGCCGCGGTAGCTGGGAAATACTCGGAAATTGTGCGCCCTCTGCAGTTTGACGTCATTTTAAAAGCGGGTTTGGAGGGTTTAGACTTTTTTGGACCTCCCGGGGGGTTGACAACAGGAAAACCCCTCATTCCGGCAAAAATTCCATCGGGGAACAATTAACCCCGCGTCCGGAGCCTTGGGTTTCAATCTAGGGGAATTTTGGTGACGCTCACGTGCAGGGTTTTGAGTCTTTTTAGAGCTTTTTAGGGGGGTTCGGTCTTTTTTGGGGAAACCCCCGGGAGTGGGTCAAAAGGAAAAACCGGGGGGGGGGGGTTTTTCGGCAAAAATTCCATCGGTGAAAAAATTAACCCCGCGTCCCGGTTTGGGGTTACAATACTACGGAATTGGGGACGCTCAACCCGGGATTTTTGGCGTCATTTTAGATTTTTAGGAAGGGTTTGGACTTTTTGGCCCTCCGTGGGTTTTGATAAAAAGGGAAAACCTGCTCATTCCCGGAAAAACTTCCCTCGGTGAACAATTAACCCCCCTCCGCGGGTTTGCGTGGTTAAAAATACTAAGGAAAATTGGGGACGCTCACCCCGGAGTTCTGAAAGTCATTTTAGGGCTGTTTGGAGGTTTGGGGTTTTTTTTGGCACTCCATGGGATGTGATCAAAAGGAAAACCTGCCAATTTCCCGGGAAAATTCCATCGGTGAAAAAAATTTAAACCCCGCGGCCCGGGTAGCGTGGTTTAAAAATACGGAATAGTGACCTCCCCTGGTTTTTACGGCATTTTTAGATTCTAGGAGGGTTTGGGGTCCTTTTTTGGGCCCCTCCCGGGGAGGGGATAACAGGAAAACCTGCTAAATTTTTGGCCAAAAAATTCCCTCGGAACAATTAAACCCCGCCCCGCCCCGGTTGCCCTGGTTACAAAACTCGGGAAAAGTGACGCTCACCTTTTAGTTTTTGACGTCATTTTAGAGCGGTTTGGGGGTTCGGTTTTTTTTAACACCTCCAAGGGATGTGATGAAAAGGAAAAAACCCGCCATTCGGCAAAACTTCCATCGGGAACAATTAACCGCGCGGCCCCCGGGGGAGCGTGGGTTTCAAACTACGGAATATTGGGGGGACGCTCACCCTTTTCAATTTTTTGATTTATTTCTAGGCCCGTTTGGGGGTTTGGTTTTTTTAGAACCTCCAGGGGAAAGGGTCAACAGGAAAAAAAAGGTTAAATTTTTGGGAAAACTTCCCCGGTGAACAATTTAACCCCGCGTCCCCGGTAGCGTGGGGTTTTCAATACACGGAATATTTTGGGGCGCTTTACCCTGCAGGGTTTTGACTTTTTTTAGAGTGCAGGAGGGTTGGGATCTTTTTGGGCACATCCAGTGGGATGTGATAAAAAAAGGGAAAACCCGCTTTCCGGGAAAACTTCCCTCCCGGGAACAAATTAAACCGGGGTCCCCGGTAGGTTTGGGTTTTAAAAAACTTTCGGAATAGGGGACGTAAAAAGGGGGCGTTCTGGCTCATTTCTAGAGGGTGTTTGGAGGTTCAAACTTTTTGGGGACCCCCAGTGGGAAAGGGAAAAACAGGGGAAAAACCCGCTCATTTTCCCGGGAAAAAAATTTCCCTCGGTGAACAATTTAAACCCCGGGGGGGGCCGCGGTAGCCTGTTAAAAACAGGAATAGGGGAGCTCACCGTGCAGGTTTTGAAGTCATTTTTAAGGGGGCCGGAGGTTCGGAAATTTTTTTTTTTTTGGGGGGGGGCCCCTCCAGGGGATGTGATCAAAAGGAAAAAATTTCTCTTTTTTTTGGGAAAACTTCCTCGGTGAACAATTAACCCCGCGTCCGCGGTTTGCTGGTTAAAAATACTACCCGGGAAAATTTTTACCCATCGTGGTTCTGGCGTTTATTTCTAGAGTTTTGGAGGTGGACTTTTTGGGGGCCTCCCTGGGATGTGATCAAAAGGAAAACCTGCTCATTCCCGGGAAAAATTTTTCCCTCGGGGAACAATTAACCCCGATTCCCCTAGCGGGGGTTTAAAACTACGGGAAAATGGTGGGCTCCACCGTGCATTTTGACCCTCATTTTTTAGAAACTGTTTGAGGTTCGGTCTTTTTTGGGGAACCCCGTGGGGGGGGTAACAGGAAAACCCCGGGTTACCGGGCCAAAATTCCCTCGGTAACCCAAATTTAACCCCGCTCCCGGGGCCGTGGTTACAAAACTACGGGGAATTGGTTACGTAAAAAACCCCCCTGCCCGTTCTCCCTCCTTTCTAAGCTGCTGGAGGGGTTTGGGTCTTTTTTTGGGGCCCCCCCGTGGGATGTGATAAAAGGAAAAAAACCCCTCATTCCGGGAAAAAAAACCATCGGGTGAACCAAAAAACCGCGCTTTTCCCCGGGGGGCGTGGTTACAATACTACGGAAAAATGTGAGCTCACCCTCGTTTTTGACGTCATTTTTAGAGCTGTTTGGAGGTTCGGATCTTTTTTGGGGATTTAATGGGATGTTATCAACCGGGAAAAATTTCTCATTCCCCAAACCCCCCCCTCGGTGAACAATTTTAACCCCGCGTCCCCGGTAGCGTGGTTTTTCAAACTACGGAATAGGTGGGGCGCTCACCGTGGGAGTTTTGCGTCATTCAGAGCTGCTAGGGGGGGTTCCGGGTCTTTTTTGGCCCTCCATGGGATTGACAAAAGGAAAACCTGCCCATTCCCGGGAAAAAATTCCATCGGGGGAAAATTTTAACCCCGCGTCCGGGGAGCGTGGTTTCAAACTACGGAAAATTGGGGACCTCACCCGGGAGTTTCCCGACGTCATTTCTAGAGCTGTTTGGAGGGTTTGGATTTTTTTTGCCCTCCATTTGGGGTGTTTATAACCCGAAAAACCCCTATTCCCGGGGAAAAAATTCCCCGGTGAACAATTAACCGGGGGTCCGGGTAGCCCTGGTTTTAAAAAATACGGAATAAGGTGACGCTTAAACCCTGCCAAAATTTTTTTACGGGCATTTCTAGAGCTGCTAGGAGGTTTTTGGATCTTTTGGGCACCCCAGTGGGATGTGATAAAAAGGAAAACCTGCTCATTTTGGCCAAAAAATTCCCTGGTGAACAATTTAAACCCCGCGTCCCCGGGGGGCCTTTTACAAACACGGGAAAATGGTGACGCTCAACCCTGAGTTCCCGACGTCCTTTTAGGAAACTGCTTAAGGGCGGTTCCCCCCGGGGTTCCTTTTTGGGGCAGCCCAGTGGGGTGTGATCAACAGGAAAACCTGCTTTCCGGCAAAATTCCTCGGTGAACAAATTAAACCCCGCGTCCGGGGACTGGTTACAATTTCTACGGAAAAGGGGGACCTAACCCTGCAGTTTTTGCGTCCCTTCTAAAAAAAAAACTTTAGGAGGTTTTGGATCTTTTTGGGGACTCCCCGTGGGGGGGGTAAAAGGAAAAAACCCGCTTTATTCCCGGGAAAAAATTCCCTCGGGGAACAAATTAAAAACCCCGCTCCGGGTAGGGTGGTTACAATTCCCAAAGGAAAATGGGACGCTTTACCGTGCAGTTCCTGACGTCAAATTTTTAGAGTTTCTAGGAGGTTTTGGATCTTTTTGGGCACCCCCATTTGGGGTTGATAAAAAGGGAAACCCGCTATTTCCGGCCCCAAAATTTTATTTGGTTTAACAATTTAAAACCCGCGTGCGGGGTAAATGGTTACAAAACTACGGAATTGTGACGCTTACTCGTGCATTCGACGTCATTTCTAGAGCTTTAAGGTTCGGATTTTTTTTGGGCCCCTCCAGTGGGGTGTGATAACAGGAAAAAACCCCTCATTTTGGGAAAAATTCCATCGGTGAACCAAAAAACCGCGCTCCGGGGTAAACGTGGTTTTCAATCCCACGGGGAATTTTGGTGGGCGCTCACCCTGCATTCTGACGGCATTTTTAGAGCTGCTAGGAGGGTTTGGGTCTTTTTTGGGGCCCCCCCCGTTGGGGTTGATAACAGGAAAAATTGCTTATTTTGGCAAAACTTTTAAAGGTTCCCCTTTAAAAAAAGCGTCCCCGGGAAGGGGGTTACAATACTACGGAATAGGGGACCTAACCCTCAGGGTTTTGACGTCATTTCTAGAGCTTTCTAGGAGGTTCGGGTCTTTTTTGGGGACTCCCGTGGGATTTTGATCAACGGAAAACCTCTCATTCCGGCCCAAAAATTCCATCGGGAACAATAAACCCCGCGTCGGGGTAGCGTGGTTTTCAAAAGAAAGGAATTTGGGGGACGCTCACCCTTGGGAGGTTTTTGACGGCCTTTTTAGGGGAGGGGGTTCGGATCTTTTTTGGACCTTTCCAAAAAGGGGGTGATCAACAGGAAAAAAAAGTCATTTCCCGGGAAAACCTTTCCCTCGGTGAAAATTAACCCCCCGTCCGGTACGTGGGTCAAAACCCACGGAATATGGTGACGCTCCCTTCCGTTCGCTTTTTTCTAGAGCTGCTTTTAAGGGTTTGATCTTTTTGGGCACCCCCCAGTGGGATGTGATCAACAGGGAAAAACCTTTCTCATTTCCCGGGAAAAAATTTCCCTGGGAACAATAACCCCGCGTCCGCTAAACGTGGTTACAATCTACGGGAAAATGGTGGGCGCCCCACCGTCAGTTCTGGGGTCATTTAGAGCTGCTAGGGGTTGGATCTTTTTTGGGGACCTCCATGGGATGTGGGTCCAGGAAAAACCCCTTTTCCGGGAAAACTTCCCTCGGTTAAAAATAACCGCGCGTCCCGGTAGCGGGTTACAATACTTTTCGGGGGAAAAGGTTTACGCTAAACCTTGGGGTTTGACTCATTTCTAGAGCGCTTGGGGGTTCGGAAACTTTTTTGGGCACCTCCCTGGGAGGGGATAAAGAAAAACCCGCCATTCCGGCAAAACTTCCATCGGTGAACAATTAACCGCGCGTCCGCGGTAGCGTGGTTACAATACTACGGATATGGTGGACGCTCACCGTGCAAGTTCTGACGTCATTTCTAGAGCTGCTAGGAGGTTCGGATCTTTTTGAGCACCTTCCAGTGGGATGTGATCAACAGGAAAACCTGCTCATTCCGGCAAAACCTTCCATCGGTGAACAATTAACCGCGCGTCCGCGGTAGCGTGGTTACAATACTACGGAATACTGTGACGCTCACCGTGCAGTTCTGACGTCATTTCTAGAGCTGCTAGGAGGTTCGGATCTTTTTGGGCACATCCAGTGGGATGTGATGAACAGGAAAACCTGCTCATTCCGGCAAAACTTCCATCGGTGAACAATTAACCGCGCGTCCGCGGTAGCGTGGTTACAATACTACGGAATATGGTGACGCTCACCGTGCAGTTCTGACGTCAGTTTCTAGAGCTGCTAGGAGGTTCGGATCTTTTTGGGCACCTCCAGTTGGATGTGGATAACAGGAAAACTGCTTCATTCCCGGCAAAACCTTCCATCGGTGAACTATAACCACGCGTCCGCGGTAGCGTGGTTACAATACTACGGAATATGGTGACGCTCAACGTGCAGTTCTGACGTCATTTCTAGAGCTGCTAGGAGGTTCGGATCTTTTTGGGCACCTCCAGTGGGATTGTGATCAACAGGAAAACTTGCTCATTCCGGCAAAACTTCCATCGGTGAACAATTAACCGCGCGTCCGCGATAGCGTGGTTACAATACTACCGGAATATTGGTGACGCTCACAGTGCAGTTCTGACGTCATTTTAAGCTCTAGGAGGTTCGGATCTTTTGAGGCACTCCAGTGGGATGTGATCAACAGGAAAAACTGCTCATTCCGGCAAAAACTTCCATCGTGAACAGTAACCACGCGTCCGCGCTAGCGTGGTTACAATACTACGGAATATGGTGACGCTCAACGTGCAGTTCTGACGTCATTTCTAGAGCTGCTTAGGAGCTTCGGATCTTTTTGGGCACCTCCAGTGGTATGTGATCAACAGGAAAACCATGCTCAATTTCGGCAAAAACTTCCATCGGTGAACAATAACCGCGCCGTCCGGCTAGCGTGGTTACAAAACTACGGATATGGTTACGCTCAATGTGCAGTTCTGACGTCATTCTAGAGCTGCTAGGAGGTTCGGATCTTTTTGGGCACCTCCAGTGGGGATGTGATCAAACAGGACAAACTGCTCATATTCCGGCAAACTTCCATCGGTGAACAATTAACCGCGCGTCCGCGGTATAAGCGTGGTTACAATACTACGGAATAGGGTGACGCTCACCGTGCAGGTTCTGACGTCATTTCTAGAGCTGCTAGGAGGTTCGGATCTTTTTGAGCACCTCCAGTGGGATGTGATCAACAGGAAACCTGCTCATTCCGGCAAAACTTCCATCGGTGAACCATAAACCGCGCGTCCGGCTAGCGTGGTTGCAATACTACGGAATATGGTGGACGCTCACCGTGCAGTTCTGACGTCATTTTTAGAGCTGCTAGGAGGTTCGGATCTTTTTGAGCACTTCCAGTGGGATGTGATAAACAGGAAAAACCTGCTCATTTCGGCAAAACTTCAATCGGTGAACAATTAACCGCGCGTCCGCGGTAGCGTGGTTACAATACTACGGAATACGGTGACGCTCACCGTGCAGTTCTGGCGTCATTTCTAGAGCTGCTAGGATGTTCTGATGTTTTTGGGCACATCCAGTGGGATGTGATGAACAGGAAAACCTGCTCATTAGGGCAAAACTTCCATCGGTGAACAATTAACCGCGCGTCCGCGGTAGCGTGGTTACAATACTACGGCATATGGTGACGCTCACCGTGCAGTTCTGACGTCATTTCTAGAGCTGCTAGGAGGTTCGGATCTGTTTGGGCACCTCCAGTGGGATGTGATCAACAGGAAAACCTGCTCATTCCGGCAAAACTTCCATCGGTGAACAATTAACCGCGCGTCCGCGGTAGCAGTGGTTACAATACTACGGAATATGGTGACGCTCATCGTGCAGTTCTGACGTCATTTCTAGAGCTGCTAGGAGGTTCGGATCTTTTTGGGCACCTCCAGTGGGATGTGATCAACAGGAAAACCTGCTCATTCCGGCAAAACTTCCATCGGTGAACAATTAACCGCGCATCCGGCTAGCGTGGTTACAATACTACGGAATATGGTGACGCTCACCGTGCAGTTCTGACGTCATTTCTAGAGCTGCTAGGAGGTTCGGATCTTTTTGGGCACCTCCAGTTGGATGTGATGAACAGGAAAACTTGCTTATTCCGGCGAAACTTTCATCGGTGAACAATTAACCACGCGTCCGCGGTAACGTGGTTACAATACTACGGAATACGGTGACGCTCACCGTGCAGTTCTGACGTCATTTCTAGAGCTGCTATGAGGTTCGGATCTTTTTGGGCACCTCCAGTGGGATGTGATCAACAGGAAAACCTGCTCATTCCGGCAAAACTTCCATCGGTGAACAATAAACCGCGCGTCCGGCTAGCGTGGTTACAATACTACGGAATATGGTGACGCTCACCGTGCAGTTCTGACGTCATTTTAGAGCTGCTAGGAGGTTCGGATCTTTTTGGCACCTCCAGTGGGATGTGATCAACAGGAAAACCTTGCTCATTCGGCAAAACCTCCATCGGTGAACAATTAATCGCGCGTCCGCGATAGCGTGGTTACAATACTACGGAATATGGTGACGCTCACCGTGCAGTTCTGACGTCATCTCTAGAGCTGCTAGGAGGTTCAGATCTTTTTGGGCAGCTCCAGTGGGATGTGATCAACAGGAAAACCTGCTCATTCCGGCAAAACTTCCATCGGAGAACAATTAATCGCGCGTCTGCGGTAGCGTGGTTACAATACTACGGAATATGGTGACGTTCACCGTGCAGTTCTGACGTCATTTCTAGAGCTGCTAGGAGGTTCGGATCTGATTCGGCACCTCCAGTGAGATGTGATCAACAGGAAAACCTGCTCATTTCGGCAAAACTTCCATCGGTGAACAATTAACCGCGCGTCCGGCTAGCGTGGTTACAATACTACGGAATATGGTGACGCTCACCGTGCAGTTCTGACGTCATTTCTAGAGCTGCTAGGAGGTTCGGATCTTTTTGAGCACCTCCAGTGGGATGTGATCAACAGGAAAACCTGCTCATTCCGGCAAAACTTCCATCGGTGAACAATTAACCGCGCGTCCGCGGTAGCGTGGTTACAATACTACGGAATATGGTGACGCTCACCGTGCAGTTCTGACGTCATTTCTAGACCTGTTAGGAGGTTTGGATTTTTTGAGGCACCTGCAGTGGAATGTGATCAACAGGAAAACCAGCTCATTTCGGCAAAACTTCCGTCGGTGAACAATTAACCGCGCGTCCGCGGTAGCGTGGTTACAATACTACGGAATATGGTGACGCTCACCGTGCAGTTCTGGCGTCATTTCTAGAGCTGCTAGGATGTTCTGATGTTTTTGGGCACATCCAGTGGGATGTGATAAACAGGAAAACCTGCTCATTAGGGCAAAACTTCCATCGGTGAACAATTAACCGCGCGTCCGCGGTAGCGTGGTTACAATACTACGGCATATGGTGACGCTCACCGTGCAGTTCTGACGTCGTTTCTAGAGCGGCTAGGAGGTTCGGATATGTTTGGGCACCTCCATTTGGATGTGATAAACAGGAAAACCTGCTCATTCCGGCAAAACCTCCATCGGTGAACAATTAACCGCGCGTCCGCGGTAGCGTGGTTACAATACTACGGAATATGGTGACGCTCACAGTGCAGTTCTGACGTCATTTCTAGAGCTGCTAGGTGGTTCGGATCTTTTTGAGGCACCTCCAGTGGGGTGTGATCAACAGGAAAACCTGCTCATTCCGGCACAACTTCCATCGGTGAACAATTAACCGCGCGTCCGCGGTAGTGTGGTTACAATACTACGGAATATGGTGACGCTCACCGTGCAGTTCTGACGTCATTTCTAGAGCTGCTAGGAGCTTCGGATCTTTTTGGGCACCTCCAGTGGGATGTGATCAACAGGAAAACGTGCTCATTTCGGCAAAACTTCCATCGGTGAACAATTAACCGCGCGTACCGCGGTACGCGTGGTTACAATACTACGGAATATGGTGACGCTCAACGTGCAGTTCTGACGTCATTCTAGAGCTGCTAGGAGCTTCGGATCTTTTTGGGCACCTCCAGTGGGATGTGATCAACAGGAAAACAGTATGATTTCGGCAAAACTTCCATCGGTGAACAATTAACCGCGCTATCCGCGGACGCGTGGTTACAATACTACGGAATATGGTGACGCTCACGTGCAGTTCTGACGTCATTTCTAGAGCTGCTAGGAGCTTCGGATCTTTTTGGCACCTCCAGTGGGATGTGATCAACAGGAAAACGTGATGATTTCGGCAAAACTTCATCGGTGAACAATTAACCGCGCGTCCGCGGTAGTGTGGTTACAATACTACGGAATATGGTGACGCTCACCGTGCAGTTCTGGCGTCATTTCTAGAGCTGCTAGGATGTTCGGATCTTTTTCGGCACCTCCAGTGGGATGTGATCAACAGGAAAACCTGCTCATTTCGGCAAAACTTCCATCGGTGAACAATTAACCGCGCGTCCGCGGTAGCGTGGTTACAATACTACGGAATATGGTGACGCTCACCGTGCAGTTCTGACGTCATTTCTAGAGCTGCTAGGAGGTTCGGATCTTTTTGGCACCTCCAGTGGGATGTGATCAACAGGAAAACCTGCTCATTCGGCAAAACTTCCATCGGTGAACAATTAACCGCGCGTCCGGCTAGCGTGGTTACAATACTACGGAATATGGTGACGCTCACCGTGCAGTTCTGACGTCATTTCTAGAGCTGCTAGGAGGTTCGGATCTTTTTGGGCACCTCCAGTGGGATGTGATCAACAGGAAAACCTGCTCATTTCGGCAAAACTTCCATCGGTGAACAATTAACCGCGCGTCCGGCTAGCGTGGTTACAATACTACGGAATATGGTGACGCTCACCGTGCAGTTCTGACGTCATTTCTAGAGCTGCTAGGAGGTTCGGATCTTTTTGGGCACCTCCAGTTGGGATGTGATGAACAGGAAAACCTGCTCTATTCCGGCAAAACTTCATCGGTGAACAATTAACCGCGCGTCCGCGGTAGCGTGGTTACAATACTACGGAATATGGTGACGCTCACCGTGCAGTTCTGACGTCATTTCTAGAGCTGCTAGGAGGTTCGGATCTTTTGGGCACCTCCAGTGGGATGTGATCAACAGGAAAACCTGCTCATTTCGGCAAAACTTCCATCGGTGAACAATAACCGCGCGTCCGGCTAGCGTGGTTACAATACTACGGAATATGGTGACGCTCACCGTGCAGTTCTGACGTCATTTCTAGAGCTGCTAGGAGGTTCGGATCTTTTTGGGCACCTCCAGTGGGATGTGATCAACAGGAAAACTTGCTCATTCCGGCAAAACTTCCATCGGTGAACAATTAACCGCGCGTCCGCGATAGCGTGGTTACAATACTACGGAATATGGTGACGCTCACCGTGCAGTTCTGACGTCATTTCTAGAGCTGCTAGGAGGTTCGGATCTTTTTGGGCACCTCCAGTGGGATGTGATCAACAGGAAAACCTGCTCATTCCGGCAAAACTTCCATCGGTGAACAATTAATCCGCGCGTCGCGGTAGCGTGGTTACAATACTACGGAATATGGTGACGCTCACCGTGCAGTTCTGACGTCATTTCTAGAGCTGCTAGGAGGTTCGGATCTTTTGGGCACCTCCAGTGGGATGTGATCAACAGGAAAACCTGCTCATTTCGGCAAAACTTCCATCGGTGAACAATTAACCGCGCGTCCGCGGTAGCGTGGTTACAATACTACGGAATATGGTGACGCTCACCGTGCAGTTCTGACGTCATTTCTAGAGCTGCTAGGAGGTTCGGATCTTTTTGAGCACCTCCAGTGGGATGTGATCAACAGGAAAACCTGCTCATTCCGGCAAAACTTCCATCGGTGAACCATAAACCGCGCGTCCGGCTAGCGTGGTTGCAATACTACGGAATATGGTGACGCTCACCGTGCAGTTCTGACGTCATTTTTAGAGCTGCTAGGAGGTTCGGATCTTTTTGAGCACTTCCAGTGGGATGTGATCAACAGGAAAACCTGCTCATTTCGGCAAAACCTTCATCGGTGAACAATTAACCGCGCGTCCGCGGTAGCGTGGTTACAATACTACGGAATACGGTGACGCTCACCGTGCAGTTCTGGCGTCATTTCTAGAGCTGCTAGGATGTTCTGATGTTTTTGGGCACATCCAGTGGGATGTGATAAACAGGAAAACCTGCTCATTAGGGCAAAACTTCCATCGGTGAACAATTAACCGCGCGTCCGCGGTAGCGTGGTTACAATACTACGGCATATGGTGACGCTCACCGTGCAGTTCTGACGTCATTTCTAGAGCTGCTAGGAGGTTCGGATATTTTTGGGCACCTCCAGTGGATGTGATCAACAGGAAAACCTGCTCATTCCGGCAAAACCTCCATCGGTGAACAATTAACCGCGCGTCCGCGGTAGCGTGGTTACAATACTACGGAATATGGTGACGCTCACAGTGCAGTTCTGACGTCATTTCTAGAGCTGCTAGGTGGTTCGGATCTTTTGAGGCACCTCCAGTGGGATGTGATCAACAGGAAAACCTGCTCATTCCGGCACAACTTCCATCGGTGAACAATTAACCGCGCGTCCGCGGTAGTGTGGTTACAATACTACGGAATATGGTGACGCTCACAGTGCAGTTCTGGCGTCATTTCTAGAGCTGCTAGGAGGTTCGGATCTGATTCGGCACCTCCAGTGGGATGTGATAAACAGGATAACCTGCTCATTCCGGCAAAACTTCCATCGGTGAACAATTAACCACGCGTCCGCGGTAGTGTGGTTACAATACTACGGAATACGGTGACGCTGACCGTGCAGTTCTGACGTCATTTCTAGAGCTGCTAGGAGGTTCGGATCTTTTTGGGCACCTCCAGTGGGATGTGATCAACAGGAAAACCTGCTCATTCCGGCAAAACTTCCATCGGTGAACAATAAACCGCGCGTCCGGCTAGCGTGGTTACAATACTACGGAATATGGTGACGCTCACCGTGCAGTTCTGACGTCATTTTTAGAGCTGCTAGGAGGTTCGGATCTTTTTGGGCACTTCCAGTGGGATGTGATCAACAGGAAAACTTGCTCATTTCGGCAAAACCTCCATCGGTGAACAATTAATCGCGCGTCCGCGATAGCGTGGTTACAATACTACGGAATATGGTGACGCTCACCGTGCAGTTCTGACGTCATCTCTAGAGCTGCTAGGAGGTTCAGATCTTTTTGGGCAGCTCCAGTGGGATGTGATCAACAGGAAACCTGCTCATTCCGGCAAAACTTCCATCGGTGAACAATTAATCGCGCGTCCGCGGTAGCGTGGTTACAATACTACGGAATATGGTGACGCTCACCGTGCAGTTCTGACGTCATTTCTAGAGCTGCTAGGAGGTTCGGATCTGATTCGGCACCTCCAGTGAGATGTGATCAACAGGAAAACCTGCTCATTTCGGCAAAACTTCCATCGGTGAACAATTAACCGCGCGTCCGGCTAGCGTGGTTACAATACTACGGAATATGGTGACGCTCACCGTGCAGTTCTGACGTCATTTCTAGAGCTGCTAGGAGGTTCGGATCTTTTTGAGCACCTCCAGTGGGATGTGATCAACAGGAAAACCTGCTCATTCCGGCAAAACTTCCATCGGTGAACCATTAACCGCGCGTCCGGCTAGCGTGGTTACAATACTACGGAATATGGTGACGCTCACCGTGCAGTTCTGACGTCATTTTTAGAGCTGCTAGGAGGTTCGGATCTTTTTGAGCACTTCCAGTGGGATGTGATCAACAGGAAAACCTGCTCATTTCGGCAAAACCTTCATCGGTGAACAATTAACCGCGCGTCCGCGGTAGCGTGGTTAATTGTTTACAATACTACGGAATACGGTGACGCTCAACGTGCAGTTCTGGCATCATTTCTAGAGCTGCTAGGAGGTTCTGATGTTTTTGGGCACATCCAGTGGGATGTGATAAACAGGAAACCTGCTCATTAGGGCAAAACTTCCATCGGTGAACAATTAACCGCGCGTCCGCGGTAGCGTGGTTACAATACTACGGCATATGGTGACGCTCACCGTGCAGTTCTGACGTCGTTTCTAGAGCGGCTAGGAGGTTCGGATATGTTTGGGCACCTCCATTTGGATGTGATAAACAGGAAAACCTGCTCATTCGGCAAAACCTCCATCGGTGAACAATTAACCGCGCGGGCCCGGTAGGTGGGTTTCCCTTTTTAAAATAGGTAAGGTCCTCATGATTTTTTGAGGGGTTTTTTAGGGTAGGGGGTTTTGGAATGTTTTTGGGACCCCCTTATTGGTAACAAAAAACCGCTCTCCCGGGAAAATCCACGGACAATTAACCCCCCCCGGGGCGGGGTTCTAAAGGAAAATTTAGCTCAGGGGCGTTTTTGGGGCCCCTTTTGGGTCAGGGGGCATTTTTAACCTCCCGGGGGGGGTTAACAAAAACCCCCCCTTCCGGGCACAAATGGGGAAAAATTAAAGGCGTTTGCGTATTTTTAAAACTAGGGTATTGAGCTCCCGTGGTTTGGGTCCCCAAACTGCTTTTTTTTGTTCGGGCCCCCAGTGGGGGGAAAAACGGAAACCCCCTTCCCGGAAAAAATCGGGGAAAATTTTAAAACCCCCGGCCGTTTTTGGGTTCAATCTAGGAAATATGGTGGCCAAACCGGATTGATAAACCGTTTGGAAATTTTTTTAATTTTTTGGATCGGGAGTGTACAAAAACCCCATTGGGAAACTTTTTTCCGTGCAATTAACCCCCGGTCCGCGGTAGGGGTTAAAATTGGAAATTTTTGTACGGGAGTTCCGCAAAACTTGGGGGCGAATTTTTCCCTCAGGGATGGAAAACAGGAAATTTACCTCCAAATCCCTCGGGGAAAAAAAACCGCGGGGGCCCCGGGGGGTTTTGGACTCAGGTTGGTGGTCACCGGAATTCTCGTCCCCAGCTCATGTTTTACTTTTTTTTCCCTCCGGGATGTGGTCAAAGGGAAAAACCCTCACGGAAAAATTCCCCGGCAATTTTAAAGCGGGTCCCCATTGGTTCATCATGGGGTTGGGAAAGTACCTGCATTCGCCCTTTCTAACTTGGGGTTCGGGGTTTTTTGGACCCTCCATGGATTGTAAAAGGAAAAACCGCCCTTTTGGCAAAACCTTTTGGGACCAAAAGGGGGTCCGGACCCTTTTCAAACTCGTTTGGGGAAAATAAAAGGCTTTTTGCGGCTTTTTAAATCTAGGGGGTTGGTTTTTTACCTCCATGGGTTTGATCACGAAAACCCGTTTCCCCGGCAACTTCCTGGTGAAAAAAAAAACCGCCTTTTCCGCACCTGGTTACAACTCGGGTTGGTACTACTTTGGATTGACCTTTTTTTTAAATCCGATTTTGGTCTTTTTGGGCGCTAGTGGGGTTATCCAAAAAGATTGGAAACCCTTTTTTTGAAAATTCCCCCGGGCCCTCATGGTTAAACTTAAAAGGCGCCTTGGTTTCACCTTTTTTTGAGCTAAGGGGTTCGGTCTTTTTGGGGCCTTTAGGGGGGTTTTATAAAAGGAAAACCCGCCCTTTGGAAAATTCCCCGGGAACAATTCCGCCCCCTAGCGTGGAAAAAATTACCGATTTGGGGGGTCCCCGTCGTTTGGCGTTTATTTAAGTTGGGGGGGTTCATCTTTTTGGGCCCTCCGTTGGATGTGATAACCAAAATTGCTTATTCCGGCAAACTTTTTTCGGTGAAAAATTAACCCCCGCGTCCCCCCTAAAGTGGTTTCAAATAAAAGGAATAGGGGACGCTACCGTGAGTTTGCTCATTTCTGGAGGTTGGGGGTTTGGGTCTTTTTTTGGGACCCCAATTATCAAGGAAAACCCCCATTTTGGAAAACTTACGGGGGACTCCCCGGGTCCCTAGCTGGTTACTACTCAATTTTGACCTCAGTGGGGGGTTCGCCCTTTTTTTTGGGGCCCCCTAGAGGTTCAACCACTTCCCCATGGATTTTTTCACGGAAAAAATTCCTTTTGGCAAAACCTTCCCTCCCGGGAAAATTACTCCCCGGGGCGGGGTTTAAAAAGGGGGAAAAGGGGGGGGGTTTAGATTTGGGGACCCTTTTTGGGGGTGGGGGGGGGGTTAAAAGGAAAGGGGGGGGCCAGGCAAAACGTGAAAACCGCTTCGGTAGTTTCAACCAATTGGACGTTCCCCCCGGACTGCTCTTTTAACCAGGGCAAAGGGCCCCCCAGGGGGAGTATCAAAGGGAAAACCCCCTCACCCGGGAAACTCTCGTCAAACCTAACCCCCTTTTGGACCCCTGGTTAAAACACGGAAAATTTACCTCCCCCCCATTTGCGTCATTTTAAGGGTGCTGGAGGGTTTTATTTTTTGGCACCCATGGGAGTATCAGGAAAACTGCTAGGGGGCCTTTTGGGAACATTAAAGGCTCCCGACGGGGCATACAAAAATGGGGACCCACCGGCGTTTTCCCCTTTTAGGGGTAATTCGATTTTTTTGGGGGCCTCCTGGGGGTTTAAAAAGAAACCCCCAACGGGCCCCCCTTCGGTGCATTAACCCCGTGGGGGGGTGTTTTTAAAAATACGGAAAAAGGGGACCTTCCGGCGTTTTGCGTATTTTAATTTAGGGGGTTGACTTTTGGGGATCTGGGGATTTAACAGGAAAAGGGGTATTCGGCAAAACCCTGGTGAAAATTTAAAAGGTCCTGTCTGGAAAAACCGGGAAATTGAGCTCCCCGTGCGTTCGACCCCATTTTGGCTTTGGGGGTTCGGACTTTTTGGGGCTGTGGAGGCGGAAACTTTTTTGGCAAAAATTCATGGGGAAAATTAAAACCCGCCTTTTGGAAAAATTTAATCCGAAATACGCTACCTCGTGGTTCTCGATTTTGGCGCAGGGTTCGGGTCTTTTGGGGGCCCTAGTTGGATTTGTCACCCAAATTTTATTTCCGGAAAACTTTTATTGGGAAAATTCCCCGGGGCCCCGGTAGCGTGGTTACAATACTACGGAATATGGTGACGCTCACCGTGCAGTTCTGACGTCATTTCTAGAGCGGCTAGGAGGTTCGGATCTTTTTGGGCACCTCCAGTGGATGTGATCAACAGGAAAACCTGCTCATTCCGGCAAAACTTCCATCGGTGAACAATTAACCGCGCGTCCGCGGTAGCGTGGTTACAATACTACGGAATATGGTGACGCTCACCGTGCAGTTCTGACGTCATTTCTAGAGCTGCTAGGAGGTTCGGATCTTTTGAGGCACCTCCAGTGGGGATGTGATCAACAGGAAAACCTGCTCATTCCGGCAAAAACTTCCATCGGTGAACAATTAACCGCGCGTCCGCGGTAGCGTGGTTACAATACTACGGAATATGGTGACGCTCACCGTGCAGTTCTGACGTCATTTCTAGAGCTGCTAGGAGGTTCGGATCTTTTTTAGGCACCTCCAGTGGGATGTGATGAACAGGATAACCTGCTCATTTCGGCAAAACTTCCATCGGTGAACAATTAACCGCGCGTCCGCGGTAGCGTGGTTACAATACTACGGAATACGGTGACTCTCACCGTGCAGTTCTGACGTCATTTCTAGAGCTGCTAGGAGGTTCGGATCTTTTTTGAGGCACCTCCAGTGGGATGTGATCAACAGGAAAACCTGCTCATTTCGGCAAAACTTCCATCGGTGAACAATTAACTGCGCGTCCGCGGTAGCGTGGTTACAATACTACGGAATATGGTGACGCTCACCGTGCAGTTCTGACGTCATTTCTAGAGCTGCTAGGAGGTTCGGATCTTTTTGGGCACTTCCAGTGGGATGTGATCAACAGGAAAACCTGCTCATTCCGGCAAAACTTCCATCGGTGAACAATTAACCGCGCGTCCGCGGTAGCGTGGTTACAATACTACGGAATATGGTGACGCTCACCGTGCAGTTCTGACGTCATTTCTAGAGCTGCTAGGACGTTCGGATCTGTTTGGGCACCTCCAGTGGGATGTGATCAACAGGAAAACCTGCTCATTCCGGCAAAACCTCCATCGTTGAACAATTAACCGGGCGTCCGCAGTAGCATGGTTACAATATACTACGGAATATGATGACGCTCACCGTGCTGTTCTGGCGTCATTTCTAGAGCTGCCAGGAGGTTCGGATCTTTTTGGGCACCTCCAGTGGGATGTGATCAACAGGAAAACCTGCTCATTCCGGCAAAACTTCCATCGGTGTACAATTAACCGCGCGTCCGCGGTAGCGTGGTTACAATACTACGGAATATGGTGACGCTCACAGTGCAGTTCTGACGTCGTTTCTAGAGCTGCTAGGAGGTTCGGATATGTTTGGGCACCTCCAGTTGGATGTGATCAACAGGAAAACCTGCTCATTCAGGCAAAACTTCTATCGGTGAACAATTAACCGCGCCTCCGCGGTAGCGTGGTTACAATACTACGGAATATGGTGACGCTCACCGTGCAGTTCTGACGTCGTTTCTAGAGCTGCTAGGAGGTTCGGATATGTTTGGGCACCTCCAGTTGGATCTGATAAGCAGAAAAAACCTGCTCATTCCGGCAAAACCTCCATCGGTGAACAATTAACCGCGCGTCCGCAGTAGCATGGTTACAATATACTACGGAATATGATGACGCTCACCGTGCTGTTCTGGCGTAATTTCTAGAGCTGCTAGGAGGTTCGGATCTTTTTGGGCACCTCCAGTGGGATGTGATCAACAGGAAAACCTGCTCATTCCGGCAAAACTTCCATCGGTGAACAATTAACCGCGCGTCCGCGGTAGCGTGGTAACAATACTACGGAATATGGTGACGCTCACCGTGCAGTTCTGACGTCATTTCTAGAGCTGCTAGGAGGTTAGGTTCTTTTGAGGCACCTCCTGTGGGATGTGATCAACAGGAAAACCTGCTCATTCGGCAAAACTTCTATCGGTGAGCAATTAACCGCGCGTCCGCGGTAGCGTGGTTACAAAACTACGGAATATGGTGACGCTCACCGTGCAGTTCTGACGTCGTTTCTAGAGCTGCTAGGAGGTTCGGATCTTTTTGGGCACTTCCAGTGGGATGTGATCAACAGGAAAACCTTCTCATTCCGGCAAAACTTCCATCGGTGAACAATTAACCGCGCGTCCGCGGTAGCGTGGTTACAATACTACGGAATATGGTGACGCTCACCGTGCAGTTCTGACGTCATTTCTAGAGCTGCTAGGACGTTCGGATCTGTTTGGGCACCTCCAGTGGGATGTGATAAACAGGAAAACCTGCTCATTCCGGCAAAACCTCCATCGTTGAACAATTAACCGGGCGTCCGCAGTAGCATGGTTACAATATACTACGGAATATGATGACGCTCACCGTGCTGTTCTGGCGTCATTTCTAGAGCTGCCAGGAGGTTCGGATCTTTTTGGGCACCTCCAGTGGGATGTGATCAACAGGAAAACCTGCTCATTCCGGCAAAACTTCCATCGGTGTACAATTAACCGCGCGTCCGCGGTAGCGTGGTTACAATACTACGGAATATGGTGACGCTCACAGTGCAGTTCTGACGTCGTTTCTAGAGCTGCTAGGAGGTTCGGATATGTTTGGGCACCTCCAGTTGGATGTGATCAACAGGAAAACCTGCTCATTCAGGCAAAACTTCTATCGGTGAACAATTAACCGCGCCTCCGCGGTAGCGTGGTTACAATACTACGGAATATGGTGACGCTCACCGTGCAGTTCTGACGTCGTTTCTAGAGCTGCTAGGAGGTTCGGATATGTTTGGGCACCTCCAGTTGGATCTGATAAGCAGAAAAAACCTGCTCATTCCGGCAAAACCTCCATCGGTGAACAATTAACCGCGCGTCCGCGGCAGCATGGTTATAATACTACGGAATATGGTGACGCTCACCGTGCAGTTCTGACGTCATTTCTAAAGCGGCTAGGACGTTCGGATCTGTTTGGGCACCTCCAGTGGGATGTGATAAACAGGAAAACCTGCTCATTCCGGCAAAACCTCCATCGTTGAACAATTAACCGCGCGTCCGCAGTAGCATGTTTACAATATACTACGGAATATGATGACGCTCACCGTGCTGTTCTGGCGTAATTTCTAGAGCTGCTAGGAGGTTCGGATCTTTTTGGGCACCTCCAGTGGGATGTGATCAACAGGAAAACCTGCTCATTCCGGCAAAACTTCCATCGGTGAACAATTAACTGCGCGTCCGCGGTAGCGTGGTTACAATACTACGGAATATGGTGACGCTCACCGTGCAGTTCTGACGTCGTTTCTAGAGCGGCTAGGATGTTCGGATCTTTTTGGGCACCTCAAGTGGGATGTGATAAACAAGAAAACCTGCTCATTTCGGCAAAACTTCCATCGGTGAACAATTAACCGCGCGTCCGCGGTAGCGTGGTAACAATACTACGGAATATGGTGACGCTCACCGTGCAGTTCTGACGTCATTTCTAGAGCTGCTAGGAGGTTCGGTTCTTTTGAGGCACCTCCTGTGGGATGTGATAAACAGGAAAACCTGCTCATTCGGCAAAACTTCTATCGGTGAGCAATTAACCGCGCGTCCGCGGTAGCGTGGTTACAAAACTACGGAATATGGTGACGCTCACCGTGCAGTTCTGACGTCGTTTCTAGAGCTGCTAGGAGGTTCGGATCTTTTTGGGCACTTCCAGTGGGATGTGATCAACAGGAAAACCTGCTCATTCCGGCAAAACTTCCATCGGTGAACAATTAACCGCGCGTCCGCGGTAGCGTGGTTACAATACTACGGAATATGGTGACGCTCACCGTGCAGTTCTGACGTCATTTCTAGAGCTGCTAGGACGTTCGGATCTGTTTGGGCACCTCCAGTGGGATGTGATAAACAGGAAAACCTGCTCATTCCGGCAAAACCTCCATCGTTGAACAATTAACCGGGCGTCCGCAGTAGCATGGTTACAATATACTACGGAATATGATGACGCTCACCGTGCTGTTCTGGCGTCATTTCTAGAGCTGCTAGGATGTTCGGATCTTTTTGGGCACCTCAAGTGGGATGTGATAAACAAGAAAACCTGCTCATTTCGGCAAAACTTCCATCGGTGAACAATTAACCGCGCGTCCGCGGTAGCGTGGTAACAATACTACGGAATATGGTGACGCTCACCGTGCAGTTCTGACGTCATTTCTAGAGCTGCTAGGAGGTTCGGTTCTTTTGAGGCACCTCCTCTGGGATGTGATCAACAGGAAAACCTGCTCATTCGGCAAAACTTCTATCGGTGAGCAATTAACCGCGCGTCCGCGGTAGCGTGGTTACAAAACTACGGAATATGGTGACGCTCACCGTGCAGTTCTGACGTCGTTTCTAGAGCTGCTAGGAGGTTCGGATCCTTTTTGGGCACCTCCAGTGGGATGTGATAAACAGGAAAACCTGCTCATTCCGGCAAAACTTCAATCGGTGAACAATTAACCGCGCGTCCGCGGTAGCATGGTTACAATACTACGGAATATGGTGACGCTCACCGTGCAGTTCTGACGTCATTTTTAGAGCTGCTAGGAGGTTCGGATCTTTTTGGGCACTTCCAGTGGGATGTGATCAACAGGAAAACCTGCTCATTCCGGCAAAACTTCCATCGGTGAACAATTAACCGCGCGTCCGCGGTAGCGTGGTTACAATACTACGGAATATGGTGACGCTCACCGTGCAGTTCTGACGTCATTTCTAGAGCTGCTAGGAGGTTCGAATCTTTTTGGGCACCTCCAGTGGGATGTGATAAACAGGAAAACCTGCTCATTCCGGCAAAACTTCCATCGGTGAACAATTAACCGCGCGTCCGCGGTAGCGTGGTTACAATACTACGGAATATGGTGACGCTCACCGTGCAGTTCTGACGTCATCTCTAGAGTTGCTAGGAGGTTCGGATCTTTTTGAGCCTCCAGTGGGATGTGATAAACAGGAAAACCTGCTCATTCCGGCTAAACTTCCATCGGTGAACAATTAACCGCGCGTCCGCGGTAGCCTGGCTACAATACTACGGAATATGGTGACGCTCACTGTGCAGTTCTGACGTCATTTCTAGAGCAGCTAGGAGGTTCGGATCTTTTTTGGCACCTACAGTGGGATGTGATCAACAGGAAAACCTTCTCATTCCGGAAACTTCCATCGGTGAACAATTAACCGCGTGCCCGCGGTAGCGTGGTTACATGTAGCATGGCATTCAAATTATATACAACTTGTTTGATTGATAAATGCTTATGATATACCTGGTATCAGTTCTTGATCGATCACTTTCAGACAAAACTCAATTTAATCGACATTTCCATTAAAACTACAGGAAAATAAGGAATTATAGGAATATTTACCAATTTAAGATATAAAATGTAATAAGAGAACACCACATTCTAGAACAATACTAACTACGACAGTTAACTTTCATCTCGGACACATGCCACTTAAAATAAAGGTGCCCGTAAAGTATCAAATCATTTATTACATCCATAGATAGGAGATGGGTGGGGCGATGTAGTTGTTATAATTGAAAAGAGATGAAGGATTTCATATGAAACAAACGTTCGTCTTTTGCTTTTTGTTATATTTTCCCTGTAGAAATTCATTTTGGTACCTCAGGATGATAAGCACTGTAAACTGCTTACTGAATTCGTGTTTGGAATGTTAAAATGTCATTATCACTGATTTGAAATGTTAGTACGATAATCAAAGGGATCATCGTTATTGTTACACACAGAACTTCTGTATTTTTGTACAACTGTTTAAGATGATAAATTTAGTGTTTAGTAAGGTTGTACTGAGCATTATTTTACACAGATTGTCAAACTTGGTTTGTTTAAGGTAAACTTTTCTGTGTGATAATAGGAACAGATACACACATGTGTACACAATCTTTAAATCCGTTTTCATAAAGTTGTATATTTGCCCTTATTTGCTTTGTTTATCATAAACAGTTTTGTAAAATAGAATAGTTTAGTACTTACTGCAGTGAACCAGTAAAACCAAACACTGTTACTACTATATAGATTACGCTTATATCAAATCTTGCTAATTAACGCATCGTTACCATAATGTCTGTATGATGCATTTAAATGATTATATGATTAGGGCACATTTGCAAAGATAAAAACAAAGTATCAGATCTCTTGTTTCTGTTCACACCTCGTTATATGTCTATAGTACAAGGTAAAAAGAGGTATTTGAGTTTAATTAGATTGCTCTATCTACATTTTTAATAGCTGATGATTATTTTAATTGTACCCAACTCAGCAGCTCGATTAAATTAATACCATTGTCAACTCATATTTTTGAACATTAATTATCAGGCACAGCTTTCAATAACGATTAAGATCAATTTCAGCTATGTCCCATTACTAAGCCAGTCAGCCACACGTATGTTCTAAGAGGTATCAAATACCAGGCCCGAAGAGAAAGCGATTTATATATCATTTACGACTATCCTAAGTTGGACTTAAATCATTTGTAACCCATCGGGACTACCTCCAGATACACACACCTTTGAAGATTTACGATTCTAGTAATTTAATGTAACATTGGTTTAAATATATAGTTGAATGGCTTACATGATTGTCGTGTATATTTTGATATTGACCTGTGCGCGTGAGTTGTATTGGGTAATACATCCTTAGACTGGCCAACTTGAACAGGAAATAGCCACATTTGATGATATTGCACCTTTTGTTTTCATAATCTATGCTTATTGTCAAGACTGCCCCATGTCTCTATAGAATGTCAAGATTATAGATAAAATTAACCTTTATGAGTTTGGTCCATAGGATATATTTGATTCTAGAGACTGGTCAAATGCGGATGAAGTTTGTAAATTGATACTAAAGTCTGGCTGCCTGTGAACTGGCATTAGGAACATTACGTCCCTCAAATAACACATATTTTCCAGTGGGGGTGGGGGGTGGGGGTTGGGGGTTGCCAGTCTAACATATATATTTCAAACTATATCATCATTACTTAATATAGATGGTTATAATGTTAAAAAGGAAAGAACTATCGATAAATCTCTACAAGCCAGACAGCTCATAATGATGTCAACTGTGCGAAATACTCTGCAAAAAGAATATATGGTGATACAATTTACGAAAAATTAATTCACATTTAAACGACATACATTATTTATTAAGTACATGTATATGTAAATGACACTTAATATTAATTATCCTGAATATGCCGTTGTATAACCCCGATATACAATATCTACTATGCACAAGTTATTTCATGTTAATTGTATTTAACAGTACGGAAATTGGCACGTGGTCTTCTTATCTATCATTTTAAATATAAAATGACATTAACTGTCTTCAAAATAAATAAAATATGTTAACCTGTAATGTATAGATATTCATACATTTTTGTATTGAAATTCTTATTAAGATAACATTAAACTTTTTAAAGTTCATGATTCGTTCATTGGTTTTAAGGATATAACAAAACACTTATTTTCTTCATTGCAAAAATAAACTTTAGTCAAGTCTCGCGATTGTAATATCCTAATTAAATGACAGAGAAATTGGAATTACCGCAAGGAAGAAATATGATCGAGTTCTACAAAATAAAAACAAAATCCATGTTGAATGGTTTTAGAGAGCAGGCACTAATAGATATTCCTGAATCGCTTGTTGAACATGCTTTTATCATAACAACAGTATCGATATGGAATAATCTACCTGAAACATTATCTGTAAATTCTTGTGGAAAAAAAATACAATAATGCATATCGAAAATACTGTGTACAAAATGTATCGTTTTGTATTTAAAGTTTTACAGTTCTTCAGGGAATTCCAAAAACAGGAATGAGATTATTTATCTTTCTTTCGTTTGGTCAATTTTGAAGTGGACATTAGTTACAGTAAAGAATTGTTGACTTTAATACTTGACTTTATGCAAAATTGAAGAGTTAATATGGTATTTAATTACATGTACAGTTTATGTAAATAGAATGTTAAATCCAGATTATGATAATTGAAATTACATATTATGAATGTGTTGCTTGAATCTTAAAATAACGCATTGAATAAATTGTTTCACTTCAAGATAATGGAATCATTATGCCGTTGATGATGTGTCAAACGTTGCATTATTTTAATTATAATTTCCTATTTATCAGCACTTAAGTTCTTTAATTCATATTTGAATTCAATATTTTGTGTTTATATTCTTAAACCTTTCATTTGTATTTTATAAATTGTATCGTATTTGCATATATTATTTAATTTGCTTATTGCCGACGGGGAGATTGAACGCCGTTCCCTGTCACGGACCATATTCCTGTACTCGAACTAGCAAGATTACTTGTAAAAAATGTAAAAATAATAAAATTGAATAATGTGAAAGTCAAACTAAATAATAAAAAAACAAAACTTAATTAAATCTTTACAGTTTCTAAAATTTTGAAAATAGCGAATTAGCAGGTAAAAAAGGTGTGTTGGGGGGGGGGGGGGGGGGGGGGGGGGGTGATAATATTGTCTACAGTAAATAGTTAACTACATCCCTCGAGGCTCCGTCGTAGCTTATAGAATGACCCCTGAATTTTCCAAAGGAAATTGCGGACAGGATATCTCAAGTTACGCATTCTGAATTACAATCAAATTTGACATGGACATGTACTTATTGATAAGAAATTAGATCTCGAGGCAAACAGACTTTAACTGTATCCTTAAAGAATTAAAATATTTCTTCTTCTTTGTCTATTGTCAAACGTAATGCATTATAGGGAAAACATATGGCTGATCTCACCGCTTCAAAATGAAAAGTTTCATATATAAAAGAATGAGGTACTGCAGTGGTATTTAATAACTCATTTATTGCATGCAAATTGCAGCATCTCATAATTCGGGTTAATCAGCCCTGGTTTACTGTTGTGGGAGAAAACAAAGGCGGCAAATGTTGAATGATTTAAGGATTAAATCTTTGGTCGATCTAATGGGGTGATAAATTGAATTGCTCTGGAGAGACATTTAATAAACTGCGAAGCAGTTAATATTAAATTTGTCTCAAGCGCAACTAAATTCATCACCCCATGAAAGTGACCAAAGCAACATCCCATCCTTATATTTCAGTAAACACGCATTTTTCCTAATAAACTGAAGAGGTACGGGTCTTCAGCTACTAGAACTTGTACAATATAATGGTTTGTGTTAAAAGAAATAGTCCTTCATTAGATGATCACTTACAGTATATTTCCGAAATATGTTGGTTGTGACACCTTTATACGTACTTTACAACTGATTGAAAGTGAAGCTTCATTTATTGAATGTTTACTGCTATAACTTTTTGATCGATTGAATTTCCATGTATAATCTGATACAAATAGGGATATCATTTCGACCGCCTGTCACACAGGGACTTGACACGCATTCGGACGATTTACAAGATCGGGAAATAAACGCACTGTTTAAGTGATTATTATAAAAAAAAATCATTGTAAATGGGCATATTTTAAACATTATGAGTTAATTTTGAATATTTACAAAATCAGGCGTCATTCAAAGCGGAAATTTGGGATTTTTAGTAGTAAATATGAACAGATTTTGAGAACGTCGAAATGCAAATATATAATAAATTAATGTGAATATTGTATATTGCTATATATTTTAAGAACACGCCAAACAGTGTAGATTGTGTTAAGCTGTTTTAACGTAGTAAATGTGAACAAATTTTGAAAATTTAAAAAATACAAAATACACTATCAATTGATATTCAATATTGCTATTGATAAATGCAAAATATTATTAAATCAATTTTGTTTATATAAACAGGGAGTGTTATGCAAAATTGGGTCAATGTGACCTCCTTTTTTGAAAAAAATAATTGTCGTAGGACATATAAAGAGTGGCATGTAAGATGTGTGTACTTAGAAAGATATATCATATCAACTGGAACATGCTAACCACCGTGGGTACGGGAAGCCGGGATGTCACTCTCTACAAGTAATCCTTTATTCATGCAGCTTGGTTGTAAGCCGTCCTTACTGGTTCCGTTGTATGTAAGATATTGGCCTCAGCTGATCCCAGGGGGTGATGAACGTGACCAAAAAGGTCAAATTGAGAACAAAATTGCTCCTCTTAATACCACCATATGGTAGAATCGAGTACCGTTCATTGATAATGATTCTTCAGATACTTTATTAAAATTATGAATTTCATTACCAGGTTTTCACGTTTACTTATGTATTGAACGCCGACAGGGTCAACATTCGAACTGCTTATTTTCTTATTCTTATTTGCTATTCCCATTTCCTAATGCTTATATTTCATTCTAATCTATAGTTATTCTAACGTGATGTTTGTTGTTAGCGATACTGCTTCATTGTATTATCTACTTTGTATTCCTGTTTGCCCTAGACCATACTGGCTTATGATATAACGCTTCTTTGTTGCATTCTGAATATTCTAACTTCCAAATGCCATTTGATTCTTTTTCTTTTTCTGTATAATGACCCATGGATTCTTAATTTAAAACAGGAACTTTTCTCTGTCGGTCTTGGGTATATGTTTGAAGAAACCAGTAACGGTTCAGATCAATTTTATAGTAATGTATTTAAACAGCGTCTCTTCGATAACTTCCAGCAAGAATGTTTGATGAAAGTAAATTTGTCGTCAAAAGGAATTTTATACCAAAATCTAGTTGTTGATATTAAACTTCAGTCGTATCTTTATAAATCAGTTAATTCTAATTACCAAAAACTTATTTCAAAGATTCGTTTGTCTGCACATGATCTAGCTATTGAACGTGGAAGATACATTAATATTCCAAGGCATGAAAGAAAATGCATTTTATGTGATGAAAATGATATAGAAGATGAATACCATTTTATTTTTAAATGCAACTGTTACACAGACATTCGTCTTAATTTGATTAAACCATATTATTTCAAAAACCCTAGTATGTTTAAACTTATTCAATTACTCAAAGTAGAAAATACAAAAGAACTAAACAATTTAGGAAAATACCTATCACTAGCAAATAAACGCAGGAAAGATTTGTTATCAAAATATGTTCATTTTCAACTTATTTGATTAATGATATATTTTTGTTTTGTTCTTTAAAATTGTTGTAACATTTATTGTTGTTGACTGTATGTGAAGAGAGTAAGAAGAATTTTGTAGAATGAATAATGAATTAAGTGGGTGCCTTTGTACTTAAATGTATGTACAAATTATATTATGTTATCCAATAAGTTGTAAAACTTAAGGAATAAATTTGAATTTAATTGAAATTGTATAATTAGCGTTTAACACACAAAAAATTAGGTTGTTCGGGAGTATGTAGCTTTAACACAATGTTAACTAATTGATTACTGTTTCCGTTTCAACTGCAGTCGACAATGAATGAGACATAGCACAAAGCCGAACGAAAGTTACAATATTAAATTCCGTATTATGACAACAGGCGTCGCTGTACAGGAAACAGGTGGGGTGAAAATGTGTATCCCGTACCAAGCCCGAGCTCGGGTCCCCAGCCCGCGCTTTTGTTATTTTAGTTTTTCTCCTCAACGGCTGAAATGATTAAAGTCATTTTTTCTACAACAATTCTAGTTGTTATTTTTCAGCTATCCGTGCCAGAAAAAAGAAAAGTGTTTTAACATCGACGGTTTTTAGTGCACTCAAGCGTGACTGTTTACGTTTTTGTTAATCATTTGAGATAATTATACACTTTATAATTTTGTGACATTTTTTTACGCATACAACAAGTAAACTTGTTCCATGGTTGTGGCTATTTTTCTTTGAAGTTGACTGTTGCATAAATCTCCGAGCCTACTCCTACAATAACTACCCCGATGCATTGTTTGAGGCGGAGTCTAGCTGTGCAATAACTTCCTATTTTTTCAAAGTTAGACTGAAACAATATTATGTATGTTCATGTATCAATTCACAGTCATGTTCCAGAGAAAAATAAGTGATAATTGCAAAACAACATCAATTTTTTTATTTCATTTTTTAATACTTTTTATGTCAAAATCATAAAAAAATTATGATTATATTGATTATATTGAATAGATTACTCGTGTACCCGAGATAATTGTTGAAGGGGCGGGGACTCGGTGCAGACGCGCCTCCTGCCCCTTCAATAATTAGCTCGGATTAATCTGCAATGCTATTCAATAACTGCAGCCTTCCTGATTTCAATAATATAAATTTTAGTATAATTTTCAGTTGATTTCATGTCACCTCGTGACTTTTTTTGTAACCACGGCGACGATCACTGGACTCTGAACGTTTATATCATACGAGTGTCTATTATTATCATTATCAAAAATATTTCATTTTTATTGTTATTACCCGCAAAAACATTAGAAAACAAGAAATATCTTTAAAAAAGATAAACGGCATAGTTTTAATACTGGTGGATATATTGTAAAACTGTTGGTGAAATAAATTAACGAACTAATGCGTTTCAGCATGGATAACAACATGTTTATCAGTTTGAATCATTTTTGGTGATGATAAGACTGCATTTGAATCAGGAATTTAATTTTATTAATGCATCATTTGAAAAGATACATCCACTTTTTAATATTCAACTTACATTCAATCTTAACTTTGTTTCGTTTTTAACTGCATATCTTCATTTTGCATTTACCGCTACATTGACCACTCACATACTTCATCCTGACCAGTAACGCCATCTGTCGCGTCATATCCGGGGATATTCAAAAGAATACTATACGGCTATGCCAAAAAATAAATTAAGCCATTACACGAATTATTTATTCACTTTCAATACACAGGTCTCGGGATCGGTCATACACTGTTAGCTCGGGATCGGTGTACGGGATTGAGTTGTCTGGACTTAGCACGAGCTCGGTTAAACAATGCGAGATATAGCTCTGGTTTGGTGATCTGGTATCAGTGGTATCTGGAGCACAATAACACAAAATCACCCCCTGAAAACTGGAAATCGTCGATTTCTAATGTTAATGCTTGGTGGATCAGCTTTAATCAAGTAGTTGACTAGTTTCGACACTTAGGCGTGTCGTCATCTGAACAAATTAAAATACAAACATTCAATATGACAATAACAACAAGTTGTTATGAGTGACGTAGTGCATAGTAAACAATAAAATGGCTTTAATCATTTCAGCTATTGCATGAGGAGAAAAACGAAAATAACAAAAGCGCGGACTGGGAACCCGAGCTCGGGCTCGGCTCGGGATACACATTTTCACCCCCACCTGTTTGCTGTACAGCGACGCCTGTTGTCATAATACGGAATTTAATATTGTAACTTTCGTTCGGCTTTGTGCTATGTCTCATTAGTTTAGTTTTAATCAATTTTATTGCAGATAAAAGCAAATGGATTGGACAAAAGTTGTACAACTTACTTATGTCCTTTCCGTAACAAGGGAACATATGTATACAAAATTTGTCGCGCAACAGATTATTTTAACTTATATTGTATTTTAAGGTAAAAGGGAATAAAGATAGAAAGGGGCAGAACAGATAAGGAACACCAACGAAAACAGAATGTGGAGTTTTGTCAGATGAAAAGCATGTATGTGGTTTATCTGGTCTTGTCGACGTAGGTAGACTGCTTTTCTAACACACAAGTCCTTCTGCTTTCTAATGTTCGTCACATCCTGTGCTCAGTATCGTTCTCCATGTTCACTCGTAATCCTTCTTTGGTCTCACTTCGAATACATATCCTTGGCTACCTTCGCCGACAAGACCAGTGAAACCAGGTTCACCGTCAATACGACATGAAATTTACAGATATATATACGATAAATGATACATTTTAATGGTACTAATACACAGTTGGTGTTGGAAGGAAGGGTTTAGATTGGATAGTGTATCATTCATGTTGTCTTGACAACAACTTCTTGTCGACTGCAGTTGAAACGGAAACAGTAATCAAATAGTTAACAGTGTGTTAAAGCTACATACTCCCGAACAACCTAAAATTCCAGTTGCACAAGTGTATTAATGGCAATCCAAGATGCTCGACCACTGACCTAGGCGCTTGACCGGGGGAGTCCTTGAGATATCAGTGTATAAAAATAACTCGCCGCATTTATATTTATAGCGAGACTTGTCACGGAGCCGAGAACGAGGCTATAACAACGTGCATTGCACATAAACTACACACATGGCTGTTGTTTACATATCGAGCATACGTGCACTTTGCTTAATAATGCTTTCATTTAAACATATTTACAGAATATTCGCGTAATACCCAGGTAACTGAACAAAATAAACAAACATCGTTTACATTTAAATACTTAATTTTGGTCCGGCAGCCACAGTTATTTTTGGGGGGAATTCCCCGTATACTTTCATAAATATTTACACATTTTCTTTCGGTTTCTGATTCACGATAATCTGTTATGTATGTATCAAGTCCGAAAACTGTAAAGAGCTCAAAATGTAAACATTGATATATGTTTCTTCGTGAGTATGTGGCTTTAAACGCTAATTATACAGAAAAAGAACAACAATTAAATGGCATTTGGAATATTAGAATATTCAGAATGCAACAAAGAAAGAAGCGTTATATCATAAGCAAGTATGGACTAGGGCAAACGGGAATACGAAGTAGATACATACAATGAAGTAGTATCGCTAACAACAAACATCACGTTAGAATAATTATAAATTAGAATGAAATATATAAGAATAAGAAAATAAGCAGTTCGAATTTTTACCCTGTCGGCGCCCCATATATATGGGGAGGGGTTGAAATCTGCTATAAAGTTTAATTATAAAAGGAATGATACTTATGTGGGTTTTTTTCGGTTATTATCATTGGAAAATAATTCAAAATTGATTAAAATAATTAACCTGCATTAAAAGTTCAATACCATAAAAAAAAGTTTCAAGAAAGACCAGTCCCATCCCCTGAGCTGATGGACGGGGCGAAAAAGGATTTTATTGGATTTAATTTTACAAATCTTCTTTTCTAGACGATGATATATTGAAATTAATTCAGCCATGTGTTGTTATTTGTTTTTTGTTGGTCTGAAATCCGAGATAGCGGCCACACATTTCAAATTCCTTTTCAAGTTACATCAGTGGTTGTTATTTTCTAATATAGTAAGAAATCTAAGATGGCGCCATAACAGTACAACAATAATTGCTTCTAAGTATGTATACTTCATCAGTATAAGAGTCTTTAAAGTCAGATGACTGTTAAGGCCTATGGGCCTCTTTTTAAGCCAATATATTATAACATTGCTCCCGACAGATACATGTTTACGTATGCATATACATTATTTTTTTTTGCAATTTTGTACATATTAGACAAGATTGTATCGCAAGGGCATGTAAAACATTGGCGTTATGAGTACCCAGAACAAACTTTTGCATGAGGTCTGTATTTGATAACCAAACTTCATAATAAAAAAAACGATAGATATTTCATGATACATTGTATGTTGATGCACATGTAAGTTGATTCACCGGGCATTTCCTTAATCCTTTTATAGATTATAAAGACGAAAACCAAGTTCACTGACGTCGTGTGTTCGGACATTTGATCTATGTTGCAAATGGATTTTATTGCTCCTTACCATACAAATGGTATATGCATAACTTTCATTGACTTCAAACAATACTTAAATAGAGAAACGACAAAAATAGTTTTAAGATACGTTATTTTTTTCTGCTTGATTTAAAGTTCCTGTTCTCATTACACAAAGATTACCTTGCTCCTCTGTGCTAATAGAAGCAAAATGATGCACCAAAATAAACGCACCACATGTGGTACAGGCACCGAGGAAAATTTAAAAGCTTAGTTATTTAGTCTACCATAGCAGTTTAGTGAAAATGGTAATAAACGGAAATAGGTGAAAAAGGGAACCAAAAAGTACTAGTCCCCATGTTTACCACCAAAGATGGCGATTGCTATCACTTTATCTTGCTCATTGTTTTATTTTCAGATTAGAACATGGTTTGGAACACCCGATACATACCAGGTCTAAAATGGAGAGCGAGCGACATCCAAACATTTCCAGCAAGGATGTTTGATGAAAGCAAATTTGTCGTCTAAAGGAATTTTATACCAAAATCTAGTTGATTATATTAAACTTCAGTCGTATCTTTATAAACCAGTTGATTTTAACTACCAAAAACTTATTTCAAAGATTCGTTTGTCTGCACATGATCTAACTATTGAACGTGGAATATATATTGATATTCCGAGGCAAGAAAGAAAGTGCATTTTATGTGATGAAAATGATAAAGAAGACGAATACCATTTTATTTTTAAATGCAAGTGTTACACAAACATTCCTCTTAATTTGGTTAAACCATATTATTTCAAAAGCCCTAGTATGTTTAAACTTATTCAATTATGTAAGAGTGGATGCCTTTGTCCTTAAATGTATGTATATTATGTTATTCAATAAGTTGTAAAACTTACGGAATAAAGTTGAATTGAATTGAATTGAATTTGCCATGGACAGCTTCATTCTTCAAAAAATATCCCAATACGTAAGAGAAGTTGGTACCACGAGGGAGTTTTATCCAGCCCTTACAGACTTTATTGATGATGTAAAACCACAGATGCCTGCATTATATTTCAACCCTGATGTGGAAGAAGAACTAAACATTGCTTATAGAAACGTTATGAATATATCAGTTAATGAAATTAAGTCAAAGCCGGTTTGGACATTGGGCTTTACATTGCTCTGCAAGACATGTTTTGTGCAACTTGCCGATGGTATATGGATGAAATGTTCATAGTGATAGGAACCAGTTCCGAGCTTTCCCGCTGTTTTGTACACACAGACAAAGAATGGTATTTATATTGTAAAAGTGGAGAATATAATATCACCTTACTAGCTCAGACTAACGAGAATTTCATTTTAGCCTGTTGGTAGGATGTTTGCCTCGAAAGCGAAAGGTCGCTAGTTCAAGCCTCAGCCAGGGCAGAATATTTTTCATTATTCCTTCGTATAACAGATTTGGTGCCGGTAACCACTAGCTCCGAGTGAGACCTGTAGGAAATTGAGAGGCTTCCTTTGAACCAAACAGCCTGGTGCAACTTACTGTCTCAAATTTCCCATAATGTTGACATTTACCTCGCTATAAGATGGAAAGAATCTAGTTTGCTGCTTTTTTAACACATTTTGTCTTTACTCTATTAAATCTGAACATCGAAGGAGTACAATGTCAATGGAAGATCACAAATAACGTGTCTAGATATTCGCATTATCAAGGTACATTGTATTTCAAATACAAAAAAGGCCAGGAAATTTTATTTAATTCAGAATTTCAAAAAAAAATCACTAGGAAAGAATTTGAAAGGGGAGTAACAATGAGAAGTACAAGATAAGTTATTCATCTTAATGTAGTAGGTGTAAAGGGTGGTAACTCATAGTATACTCCCTAGAGCTGGCATGCTCGATCTATATAGCAACATATATATCAGATCTCTGGATGAACAAATTTGCTTTCAAGCGTAAACCACGAATTTAAGCCAAACTAAACAGTTTACAGTAGTTTAACACATAAAATCAAGGTACATTTCCCCCCTGAACTTTATAAACCGGTATAGGAGTAATTGAACATGGTGACTTATTCTTCATTTCGATAGAAAAAAATGCAATATGGAGCTTTTTGTCAACTGGGTAAGCTCTTTTGTTATTTCTTAACTACAGACGGTAAAAATTATGTTGGGTAATAATGAGGGCAACAGTTCATTGAAAGAAATATTCGCATTATTGTACGCACGGGGCTAACACATTAACTAAAATGATGTTGTAAAAATACAAATAATAACAGATTTATTACTACATGCATAAATACAAATAAAACATCAACTTGAATAACAGTTGTAGAATAGTACACACAATCAGATGACAACATTCAATATAAAAGAAGACTATCGAATACATCGTATCCGACATTCTAATTACAAAAAGGGGAAAATGCTTATCTTAAAGCACAAAGAAATGACTTCCAATTTGATTGAATATCATAGTCTTTTATAATTCTGATGATTTAACGTAAGGCCCTTAACATTACTTGCGAGTCTTAGGACGACGAAATAGCTATATGATGCAGTAAACTTCGCTATTTAGCTCTACTGTATCTAAGTCTGTATTAAAATGTTCTACTATCTTGTGTGCCTTTTGTTTTATCCTTCGATGCATCAGGTACAGCGTAGGCTTTTACCTGATACAATGTCACTTGAACGTTCACGTAAAAATGTAGTCTATGCTCTGGTGACGTACATCTAAGCGGCAATAAATATCATTGGGTGTCTACTAAGAACCATGTGATTATTAGGTGGATATTTAAATGATTATTCATGAAATGTTTTTGTATTATTTACTGTTTGAACTAATTTCAATCCTGGTACCGCATCGATAATGGTAGTGATACAAAGACAAGATCACTTTTTATGTATGAATATTTAAGTAAACAAACGTTTCTATCATATACTTTGATTAACATCAAGGTTATGATCTATGTCTACGAACTCACCCCCCCCCCCCCCCCCCCCCCCCCCCCCCCCCCTTTAAACTCGCTTTAATCATAAAATAGCAGTGTGAAAGAAAACCCTAAAGAAGCCTCGAGTTCGGAGATATAAGAATATGTCCCCTCTGTTGAGTTTCCCCTGTCTCCTCCCCAAAAGTGTGAAAGATTCCAATATTCTTTTCCCGACTGGACTGTATATCGATCCATGCCACGTCATGAATTATTAATGTATATACAACAACGACTGGCAAAGTTTAAGTCTGCGTACCTCTGGAGAAATCACTTTTCCACGTTTTACAACAAGTGAAATTTCACAATATCAGAAG
>NW_022979458.1:0-15590 GCF_902652985.1 Pecten maximus
CAGGATCATGATTATCTTATGTCATATTGATGAGGGATCTATGTGATTATAATACAGTGTTACTGTGTCATATTGATGAGGGATCTATGAGATTATAATACAGTGTTACTGTGTCATATTGATGAGGGATCTACGTGATTATAATACAGTGTTACTGTGTCATATTGATGAGGGATCTATGTGATTATAATACAGTGTTACTGTGTCATATTGATGAGGGATCTATGTGATTATAATACAGTGTTACTGTGACATAATCATGAGGTACTTATATGATAATTGTGCAGTGCTATTGTGACATTGGTGAGGGACTCATGCGATTACTGTGCAGTGTTATTGTGTTATATTCATGGGGGATTTATGTGATTATTGTTCAGTGCTATTGTGTCATTGATGAGACATTTATGTGAATTACTGTGCAGTGTTATTGTGACATTGACGATGGATTTACGTGAATTACTGTGCAGTGCTATTATGACATTGGTGAGGGATTTATGTGCTTATTGTGCAGTGTTATTGTGATATATTGATGAGGGATTTACGTGATTATTGTTCAGTGCTATTGTCATTGTTGAATAATTTATGTGAATTACTGTGCAGTGTTATTGTGACAACAATGAGGGATTTATGTGAATTACTGTGCAGTGTTATTGTGTCATATTTGTGAGGGACTTAAGTGATTACTGTGCAGTGTTATTGTGGCATTGACGATGGATTTACGTGAATTACTGTGCAGTGATATAGGTTAGAAATAATTCATAATTCATAATATTTATCGAAAAAGACACTAGAATAAGGTATCAATGAAACTATTCTTACTTTAACAACAATAGAGCTCGTAATTTCATAAAACTATGTGCCTCTTATGCCTTATGCATATTTAAATTCAAATGACAACGCGGGAACCATAATAACGTGTCACTCAAATAATTTAGCAATATTCAGGATTACGGAATCATATTACACAGCCTTCTAATTTTGATGTAAATATTTGGTACACAATAAATGGAATTAATTGTACGTAATGAATCATAGTTTTCATTTGACCAAGTTACTGAAATTGCTTAGTATCAGTGCTCATTACAGGTTATTATTGAATCATAAAACAAGCAATATAATACATCCAAGATGTATGAAGGTCACCACATCTCCAAGTCCAGATAGAATATATCCAAGATGTTTCAAAGTCGCCACATCTCCAAGTCAAGATAGAATATATCCAAGATGTATTAAGGTCGCCACATCTCCATGTCCAGATAGAATATATCCAAGATGTATCAAGGTCACCACATCTCCATGTCCAGATAGAATACATCCAAGATGTATCAAGGTCACCACATCTCCATGTCCAGATAAAATACATCCAAGATGTATCAAGGTCACCACATCTCCATGTCCAGATAGAATACATCCAAGATGTATTAAGGTCGCCACATCACCATGTCCAGATAGAATACATCCAAGATGTATTAAGGTCGCCACATCTCCATGTCCAGACAGAATATATCCAAGGTGTCTCAAGGTCACCACATCTCCATGTCCAGATAGAATACATCCAAGATGTATCAAGGTCACCACATCTCCATGTCCAGATGAAATATATCCAAGATGAACTAAGGAACGGACTGGCACAATCACATAGCATTTAACATGTAACATACAAGATCAGCACCGTAGTTGTATAAGCGGAATGGACGCTAGAGGCTTAGGTCCATTCCGCTTATACAACTGCGGTGCTGATTTTAGAAGCTTACAAGAAAGGCACCAATTTCGTTTGGGTGTAAAATGTTGAGAACGCTTGTTAGAACATTTTGATCAATCACAGGAGAGTAAACTAACATTTAACAAAAAACATATATGTATATCTGTTAGGCCGACTACTTTCAACTCTTTACTGTAGTTTATAACTAGACCATCGCGATAGACATACAGATTTACAAAAGGTGTTTGACATGTACAACATCAACAGTTTTTTAATAAATCATAGGAATACGGGATACACGACACAAATATCAGCTAAGTAGAGGATATTTTGAAAGAGTCGGTTCTCGTGAGTGGAATATCTAAGATTAAGAGTTATCTTAATTCAGAAGCATATTTCTTTGCTGGCGACACAAAAGATATTAAAAACTAGACTAAGTGCTTATTGTAACAGGGACCGTTCATGTCCCCCAAACTACCCATCCAGTCGTAAATGATTAAGTTGTTATCGCAATAGTGTTACACCTATATACCTTTTTTAAATAAAAATCAATCAATGTAAAAGTGTGACAATCAGCAGCCTCGGTGTAATTGCTTTGACAACGAAACCCATGTGATTGTATTCACAGTCCCCTACTTCCCCTATACACACACCAAAGCTCGTTGAAATCGAATATCTCAATTTCAACCAATCAGAGGCCGAGAAATGGCTGCCATATTCTTAAAATGTGAAAGTTAGGTTACGAGAGTGACCGATGCCCAATGATATACCTACATGTACCAGGTACATACCAAATTTCATAAAAATCGGACAATCTGAAATTTCGACCAATCAGAAGTCAGGAAATGACGGCTACATCAAATTCATGTTATTAACTAAATGTATTCAAGAACAAAAAGCTAGTAAAATACACCGTAAATCAATTATTAGGTCAAAGATGTCTGATACATATAATGTATGAAGTGGGAAATCACCTGTGTATATAGAACACAAAAGAGCATAAACATAAATGACATACAAACATAAATAGTGGAACACATGATCAGCTGTTATGAAGAACAGCTGGCTTGGTTTACAAGATTAAAGAAATTTGAATATTCAAGTGATATTTAAGCTTCATAAATGATTATGAATAGATTTCTTCATCAGGAGTATTTTTTTATATTTTACCATTTTCACAGCCTTGGGTATTCTGCTAAAATGCATAGTCATTGGTTTCAAAAAACTTTGGAATAGTTATTTTTTTTTTTTTTTAACGTCCTATTGACAGCCAGGGTCATTTAAGGACGTGCCAGGTTTTGGAGGTGGAGGAAAGCCGGAGTACCCGGAGAAAAACCACCGGCCTACGGTTAACTGGCTATTGCATATATATATCTAAAACATGTGCCTTATTTTACAGAATTAGGCGTTTTTATTGTACAATTCTTCCTTAAATGAAAATCGTGCAATTGCAAAGTCACTCCTTTGAAAAGACTTGGTAGCCTTCGATCAACCCAGCATGCGTCATGCCTAATACCAGGTTCTCCGGGAATATTTGTTACTGAGAGAAGAAGCCATTAATTATTTTAGCCTATAGCTATATTTAGCCCATGTTATCTTGAATGTATAGATCAATGTCATTCATTTGAATAAACTTGGTAGCCCTAAGCATGCTTCATGCCTACATGTATAGCTAATATCAGGTCTCTGGGCATCTTGGTTATTGAGAAGTTGTTTAAAGTAAAAGTTGATAGCAGATGGTCAGATGCATGGGCACTGCATTACAGAATAAGCTGAACTGCCTCTCTTCGGGTAGTTGAGCTACAGAAATTTATGTTAGACCTGTCAGTTAGATCAGAAGAAAGTATTTGAATATGTTTACTACGTCTTAAGTTGAACCCTGTGTCAAGATCACTTCTTTTCACAAACTTACAGTTAATTATGCCCATGTACATGTATAGATAATTTCGTCAATGATTTGTTACTTTTAATACATCGTCGAAAACCCATGGTCGATTGAACAACACTGTGCTCAGTGATCACCATTGCCTGTATTAACGTGGCGGCCCGCCACCCCTTAGCTGGGTACCCGCCACGCTTACACAACCAAATTCACTCGATCCGCCACGCATGTAATTGTTACCTAACACCCCTATTTTGTATCGATTTCAAGCAGAAAACTGACCCGTTTCTATAGCCTCCGATATATACTCATTACCTATGGCCCCTGTTTTTACAGGTGAACTAGGCCTAATTGACGAATTGCGATCTCGGTAAGGTGCCTCACCGTTATGTTTTGATACGGTTGACTGATCTCTTGATCACACCTATATCGATGGTGATAATTAATTAATAGTAGGTGTACTGTTCTGACCATGGGAACAGATGTGATTGTATGGTTTCAGTCGATCGGGACATCAGAGAAAATGTTACCATCGTCTACATCGGAAAAACCGACGGTCCGATAAAATTTTTTTCCCACAAGAATTAACATTCAGCTGGGATAATCAAACTGATAATATCAATACCTAAGCCGATGTTTGAGAAGCATGGATACATTTTTGAAAACTTTATGGCGATGTCACCATGTCATGAAGAGAGGATTATCCAATGACGCTTCGGTTTTTCTTTGATCTTTTGTTGGCGATATATTGCATACTATGTGATATTTCAAATATCACATATGTGATATCTGAAATATCACATGGCATTTCTTATTGGTCCATGCCTCAGTCTTGAGGCGGGGCCAATTTCAAATGTGGGCGTGACAAATGAACAAAGACAGGAAATGCATTTCAAACAAAATTTAATGAAATACGAGTGCCGTTTAGAAATTTTCCGTCTTCTTTCTTCACCTTGTATGCACGTACAGCCCTGCTGCGATGTAACGTTCTGTCCATAATGAGTTGTTCATCAAAACCTGACCAAACAGAATATAAAACCCTGTTCATATTTTATTAAGTAAAATTTATTTTAACAGGTCAGTAAAAAAAGCATACATTACATGATTACATATAAAATTTCAGTCATTTAAAAAAAATGGTTATACAGATTACGCTAAATGTAACAATATACTTTCGTTGCACAAAAATCCTATCATAAACAAAATCGTGATGAAAATAATAACAAGACGAGTGGATAAAAATACCGATTAACCGATTCATTGATTTCTTTAAACAATTTCACGGATTTTGAAAGGATTTTGTGACATTGTGAACGTCGAAATTTACGATAAATATTTCATTTCACAATTTGTTCAAACGATATGATTTTAGACTTACCTGCATGGTAAAGGGAAGTAGCGCAGGTCCTCTTTCCGGAGCGGTTTGTGTAATTTCCCTCAAATCCTGCAGCCTTTCACATGTTTTTCACATTACCATTCAGTTCATTTACAACAATTGGCTGAGTTAATTCCTTGGTATCAACTATTCCAATGTCAGTAGCTACCGTGTCACTATCTTCAAGTTCATACTCATACTTATCTACGGCCTGTGATAATGTTATATCGTCGAGGTCAGTGAACACATCGACATCAGCATCTTTGCGACATCAGTGATCAGTACCTGATCCGTCATGGTTGACAGTCTCACTAAAAATGAATGGGCTACTGTGACAGAAAACAAAACGTGTCAGAAATTGGCGGGAAACATATCACAGTGACAGGTTCTGATCAATTTTATAGCTCCACCCCTAGGCACGTGGGTGACAAAACATCGGCTGTCATTGGATAAAACAGATACAAAATGGGTACTCGTGACGTATCGCATATATCACACTCGTGCTACGCACTCGTGTGATATATCCGATACATCACTCGTACCCATTATGTATCTATTACGTATCAGCTCCTTTTTTGGAACACCATGTGAACGACATGCGATCGCGACAACCGATCTAGAAAACCTGCAGCCAACAGACTGAAATCTGATATATCGCGCAAGCCACGGCTACAGAAATGCGCATGGATTAATTGTGTATGAAGATGACCAAGGTAAGCTTACAATTAGCCTATATTTGATTTGCTAGATAATGATAATAATCTAATGAATATTTCGTGCATTGGTTTTCTTGTCACGTGCTATTTTTAGAAAGTACTATTAGAGTGATCTCCCTTCCAAAAACGATCTCGAAACGTCCAATAATATAAATAATCTCAGAATCTCTCCTAATGTATCTCTCTATTTATTATTTGATAAGTGTTATCTAGGTTTTTGATTTTCTTTAATTATTATTAAATAAAGATAAGTTAATTAGCACCTCAAGTATATACAATGTAATTAAAAAATAGCATGTACATTTGTAATGAATATGTACTAATTTGATTATATTTGTTAAAATATAATTAATTTGTTTTTTGGGGGGGGGGGGGGGGGGGGGGGTTCCCAAAGATTTATTGATGGTTTTAATTGTTTTGCTTATTACAAATTTGTAGGAATAAGAAGTTCATAATTATAATATGGTAATGACCACAATAAGATTCATTAAGCTTTTCAAAAATATTTATTTATTTATCTATTTATTTATTTATTTATTTATTACCACCAGCAGGAACAAGCTCTCTCAGAGGATCTTGAACTCTCTGATGATGGTGTTTACCCAGAAAGTTCCCTACAAGAAGCTGCTTCATTCTAGAAGGGACTGTGCAACAGCAGAATGTTCATGTCATTTGGAGAGACAAATTGTGTTTGGCTTCAATTGTTCATATATAGTGAAGACTATTTTCAGGAGAAAATTATAGTGACTGTGTTGAATTGATATCTTAATTGAAATTATATTGTGGCTTGTGCATTGCTTTAAATACTTTATATATTCTTATATTATGTCCAGTAAAAGTTGCCATTGAGTTTGATTTGTAGATGCTGTATCATAGATATAATAGTTGCTATTAATATGTTCACTGATAATATTATAGTGCAATTTATGAAATTAATAATTGAAATGTTTTAACTTATAATACTTGACAATGCAATATGATCTTGGTGTGAATGTTTATCTTATTTATAACAGTAAAAGATGCTATTTGAGTTTGTTTTATTCAATGTTATATTAAAGAACAGCGAGTTGGAATTGAGATTGAAATGGTTTTGTGAAAATAAATTGATGATTGTTTAAATGAGGAATGTATGTTTGTAGTTTTTTAAAGTAATGGTATAAGCTGTTATTTTGTTTTAATTTACACGATATATATGGCATAGAGTGAGCAAATGATTAGAATGCATATTTATTTAGAATTAAATCTCTATTCTTAATGTCATAATTGATGATGTTTCTCGAAACGTCGCACCGCGAGGCTGCATGACATCCACAAAAGTACATGTTCAGAAAAAATTTTCCTCCACCCATCATTTTGAAATTGTGGTGATCCCTGGTGCTACACTTATCACCTGTGGATAAACCCAGTGAAAAGTACTTGTTTCAATCACAAAGTTTACACATTTTAAACACTTCAGAATAAAGACTTCCGTTTAAAGGGAAAATATTAAAAAGTACATGTAACAATTCAGTTGTGCCCATGAATGTGTGCAGTTTCCGTGATAAATATAGTGGGCAAGAAGCCCTACAGGTCTTTAGCGATTTAAATGAGTATAACCTAGTATGGTAATAATTTGGGGATGTTAGGAACAGCGTGAGAGTGTAGCATGTAATGTGTGTGTCAATAAACTAAACAGAGTATTAAACGAGCATAAGCTAGTATGGCAGAGTATCAAAATTGAACAAACAATTCGGTGGATTCCTGATAACCAGCTTTTCTATCATCTACGTCTGTTTTAATTGATCAGAAGATACATCTGTCAAGCAAAAGTGTATCAATAATATTCTGTTGAAACCTGCATGTATTGATATTGAATTTCTGAAACATGTTTTGGAGATCACTTAAAGCTTGCTGCCATTCTTGTTGATATGCAGCTTTTATAAAGTGCATGTTACCTTCAATTTAAATGGCTGAAATTCTGATAGGAAAATGTGATGGAGCCAATCAAATAGCCTCTAATTGAAATGAGAATTGTTCACCGAGTTGACCCACTGGTGATATATGTAGCATAGTGTATTGCAATCAATCGTGGGTATATCTGACGATGCTTTTAATGGTACTGATAAATACATCATGTATACTACAAAAATGTTCAGTAACAAATAAATATTAAGGCAATATATACATGTAACAAGACTGGACCGGACAGTCACTGAGGCTATAGGTTTCTCCTGTGGTTAAAATGTTGATCTAAGGTCATGTGTTAGAGTCACAGTCTGCTTATCTGATCTTGTCATTCTAATGTGTCTTCAGTAATTAGTATGACTGGGCCAATCATCACCAGTGACTATATATAGTTGATCTTGTTAGAGCGCCCATCTTTAGTCCACAAGTTTGGGATTCTGTTGGTTTTATTTTCCTATCAAATGTACGAGGTTCCTATACACATATATGTACAAATGTAGCAGAACTGTACTGGGTCGATCATCGGCGACCAAGTAGCTGACATGATCAGTTGGTAGAGTGTCAAACCCCAGTCTGGCTACATTATTTTCTCTTTCTCCTGTTACATCAATCATGTGCTTGCCTACCCTTGTTTAAAGCACTGGGAGCTGCTTAGCAAGGAGATGTCTAAACTTCGAAGGCTTGAAAAAAATGAGGGAGGAATGTAGCGGAATTGGACTGGGTCGATCATCAACGACCAGGTAATTCAGTTGGTAGAGTGTCCGTCTGGAGTTCCGAGTGTCCCAGGTTCAAACCCAAGTCTGGCTGCTACAATTTCTCTTTCTCCTGTTACACTAGTATATACAACACATTATCATATTTGAATTATATTTATTATGAATGACTTTCGTTTGTATCTGAATATAACACTCTGATTGTCAGTGAACATGTATCACAGCACACAATGTCCAGTCTAAGGGTAATATCCGAGTCATGTAAAACGTAATTCCCCCCACATCTACACGTATAATATAACTGACACTCCTCTTCAGATTCTCCTAATTCCCCTTGCACAAATTCACCAATATCTACTTCATCTTGAATTGGCCAATCCTGTGCCAAGCAACGTTGGATCCATGCAGCATCATACCTTTGTCTCAAATTTTGATCGCTTAGTATTTTCCACGCGCGATTGATACGAACAAACATGGTTGTTGATTTCTCATCGCCACTTTGTTTATCTGGGTGATATTTTAACGCCAGTCTTTGATACGACTTTTTCATATCTTCAAAATTGTCACATTTTTTGCATTCCAATATGCTGTAGAGATCTTCCATTATTTTTGTTCAAAATGGGTTGATTTCTTTGGATTTAGCACTTGTTTAAGAGTTTTGATTGTGACCTAAGTCTTCACGTTATTTCTGATGGGCGCTGCCATTTTGAAAAAGGAACAAATAGTCCATAGTCAACAAGATACATTACGAATAGTTATTTATAAGTGTACGATAGATATAGTAAACATCATTAATGTTTATAAAAGAATCGAATTCAACGTTTAATATATGATCAGATACAAATATTACTTAACAGAACAAACATATAATGCCATTTCCGGGATTTATCGGCTAGTTTATTTCTCTTTCGTCCACTTCCGGTTATTTCAGCATACCCGCAGCACTATGGCTCCGTCCGCTGCAGATATGGTTTTGGGTTTAAAAAGCATTTTAATTCCACATTACATTGGAAATATCATACTGGGTTTGTCATACTTCGTGATGAAAACTTTTCCTCCTATCTGTACCCGTATATTTGAAGACTGCAGCCTAGAAATGGTGTGTAACAAATGTCTGTGTGACCTTCTGGCAGAAAATGACTTGAGCGTCACCTGTCAAGTTTAAATGTTTTGCAATCAATCATGTAATGCTTATATATAATACTGTGTTTTGTACTGTTACTTAATACCGATGCCTATGTTATAGCTTTCTTTCGTAAAGCAAGGAAATTTGTTATATTATTTAGGAAACGGATTCTGTATTTTGTAGAAAATGTAATTATTAGTAAATGTGATTGCAATATGGTCACAGGATGAACATACTTTGTCAAGTTGGATTAGCGATGATGCGTTGGAACTCCAACACGTCCTCTAAGATCGGAGGAGAAATTTTCTCATTTATGCACAGTGATATTCATGTAATTGTTATGCAAATTTACACAAATTGGTAAACCCTTTCACTCTTTCATATTTTTATAAGTAATGATTTTTTTTATCAGAAAAGCTAAACACATTCTGAAAAAAAAGATAAAATTGCCAGTGCATGCTCTTACTTTGACTATTTGATTACATTGTGCAGTGTATAGTTTAGCAATTGATGTGAAAGTAGACAATCTCTTTTTTTTTTTTTACACTTTTGTTGACAAATTAAGTTTAACTTAGATATGTCAGCAAGTAAATGACAAAGTGCCATTTTGTTCATATTGGTGATTGTTTAAAAGCACTTAATCACTACATGTGAGTTCAGAGGATGTTTTTCCTCTGAAATGAAGGAACATTTGACAAGTTTGAGCTCCAGTCTACTCTACTCCTATACGTGTATATGAGGTCTTATTCCACCTGATTACATTGGTGGATATTGCGACGTTACATGACAGCCTGTCCAAAGTTTCCTGTCATGTAAACCTCTAATATTATTGGAGTACAGTCTACTCCAACGATGTTAGAGGTTTTACACAGCAAGATATTTTTGACAGGCTCTGTGTAACATCGCAGTGGGCAAAATCATATCCAATAGAAAAAGAGCCGACCAGCGGCCTCTTATGTTATAGGAGTGAGCTCCAGCCCAACCTCGCAAACCCAAGGATATTCCCTACCCAATCAAAGAAATACTGAGAGCTTGTTCCATATGTTCCATTATTTACCTTATTCAATACATTATTGCCTGCAGTTTACAACTTTTTAATACATCTTGTATAAAATGGTAATGGATATATTCAATATTCAGCTGGTTCAAAGGTGCTTACAAACAAAAATGGGGAAAATTGAGATTTTTATGTAGCTCTCTGTCATGTTATATGACGTCATGATGTAAGATAAAATACATAACGTCACAATATCATTTGGCATACATTTGTGAGTCATTCACAAGGGATCACACTGAATTCTGGGAGAGATTGAGCTGCCTCAGTATATTATGCTATAAAATATAATAAACAGAATATCAAACAGTGTTTTCAGTAATACCAAATATAGTTCACGAGTGTGGCTAACATTTTGATATTTTTCACTTGTGCTGCACACTTGTGAAAAAATATCAAAATGTTAGCCACTCTTGTGAAATGTATTTGCATTTTTTTTTTTGGTATTACTAAAGACACTGTTAGATATCCTCTATTTATTATTATTTGTATATACACAGGAAGATTCTAATTAAAATGAATTTGGATACCGATTTCTATACTACATCTGATTATGTATGATGTTATTACTACTATGTTAGACTTAATTGTAACATATAGTATCCTTTAATAAATCAGCTGACTAGCAACATGTTATGATGTAGTAGTAGATTGGAATGTTAAGTTTTAAATGTACAAGTCATCAGGTGCTCGAGGTTTGGAACAATATGCTCATAGGTACAGTATAGTATATCTAAATTTAGAACATGTTCCCCCACCCTTTTTCTTGTTCTACATGTAGTATGCTCGGTGCTAATATGATTTATAATAAAATCAGTACTATATAATGTAGCATCCTATACCATACCTGCAAACTTGTTAACATGTACTCCTTATTTTTATAATTGACCAATTCAATATACTGTTTTTGTTTTTTTTTTGCAAACTATAAAGAGTAAAATCAATGTAAAAAGGAAAAAATATAGTTTAGATAATAATTGGTGAACAAAACTTCACTGGCACAGTGAGTTCTAGATTTATAAACCTATTTTTCTGAGTTTGTTTTTGTTTCCAGAAAGAATGGGAATGGATAACTTTTCTTGGCTGTGTAATTGTTCTGAAGAACAGAAAACAAGGTAAGGGAGAAAATTAAGATATGCCACTTGTACATATCACAAACAAATGTCATAATTGCCAAATTTTGAGGTTGTATTTCATTTATAATGATTTTTGCATTGACTTGGAGGTTTGTGTTTAACCTAAAGAAACAAGCAATGTTTATATATGCTTTTAAATTTGTTATTAAGCAATTCAATTTGGTTATACTGTGTAGATGCAACTAACGACTTTAGAAAGTTTGTGATAAACTTGGCTGTTATTGGGAACCCAGGTCTATAGATATTGTATAGTATTCTGTAAAAGCTTGCATTGGACCATGATTTTTATGATAATAAAGAAAGAAGATTCATGTTCATGTATTGAAAACATGATGGATATATATGAAGGAAAATGAATGATGTTATTGATGTGCTTTTTTTCAGACTAGGTTTGATTAATTTCATAACCAAGGTTTTTATTTCCTGTTTAAGCAACTTTTGGAGCTTATGTCAATACAGCATGCCTATTTGCAAAAGTGTTGTGTGGCTTCCTGTTCTTCAAGACTAATGCAATGTATGGAATTTTGTATGGTGTAGCCTGTTTATGTAAGTATTTCATACATTATGTACTGGGTGATGTGTTGTTGGGGGAAAAAGCCAACAAACTGATACATATACAAATGTAGTTTCATTCTAAAAAATGTATGGTTCAGAATCCATTATCCAGTGTTTGTCAAATTTTGTCCTTTCTGACATCCCCAGATTCAAATTTATATGTTAATTAAGAAGCAGTGGTGTAACCAGACATACCATATTTACTTTAGTGCACCAACATATTTTCCTGTGATTTTAGAATTGAATTCAAATTAGTATCAAAACTGTAAAAGTATTTTATAGAGAGCGCAGCTCGAACGGGCGAAGTCCGTTCGCGTAGCGAACTTAATGGTAGAGATGTCTCGGAAACCCCCCCTTTTCCCCCAATATACTTAGAGTTCAAAAACTTCAAAAACTTTCTCAGTAACCGGAAACATGAAGTCACGACAAGATCCAGTGTTGCGCAAGACTGTATTCAAAGTCACATTCTCGGGAGATTACAAAATATCAAGATTTTAAAAATATGCAAATGTTTGACTTCACACTAGTTAGAATTTGTTAATAAAATTTATCACGAACAAGTTCTTAATGTTTTATATTCAAAACTTAACGGTATAATTTTCAATGAAAACATTTCCGGTGTTTAACGAGTGCAGCTCCGGTCCGTTCGAGTTGCATACAAGTTTACCAAATATAGCACATAAAATAAAGAGGACTTCCGATTAGATTATGTGTGCTTGTTTCTCGAATTCCATGGGCACCGGGATTGCTGCGCTCTCACATAGGCCATGCCTAAAATTATATCATATCATAAGATAATGATATTGTCTCACTGTGTATGTATTATGCATACTTTACATACAGTATAACTATAATTATAAGGCTTTAACTCCATGAACATTAAAAGTAGGCACCATATCAAAAACTTTTGAAATATAATTAAAAGGAAGTGTGTTTATGAATAAAATGTATCTTTATAAATGTGAAATACTTGAAGCAACAATACACTTAGGCCAACTTGGGCCACGGTAATACATCTAGACCTAGTTATTTAGATAGTTACTGGTTTACCATCTACATGACTGTCTATTGCTAGGTTTTTTCCTAGCTCTAAACCTAAAAAGTTTACCTTGACAATCGTTTTTGATATTTAAATGAAATTAAGTATTTATGAAACAGTATTCCTCATTCAATATACCAGATAAATCAAAATATTTTAATAATGTGTTAACATGTTGATAACACTATCAAGTTATCAACTGCAACTTGATGCATTTTGGTCAGATATGTTAAAAATCAACATTTGAATTAATTTGAAGGGGTAAAGTCTTGCTGTATCTTCAGTATCTACATGGGTAGTTCAATATTAAGTAGATCACTTGTACCATTTTTTGGGTCTTGATAATTTAATTTCCTGGTGGTCTGTTTTGATTTTCTTTATTCCTGTTGTTGGCCTGGTCCTACAGTAAGGTTGTTGTTACCTTTCGTACATGCCATGTTCTATAGACAATAGTTCCAGATTGGTGACCTTGTTTACTTTATTTCAGTACACTTTGTGTTCCTGCCAGAGCCGATGTACACTGGACCAGAGATGGTAACCTACTTCAGAGGACCAAACCTGGATGTACGATTTATCATCTCATTATGTCTCATTATTTAACATGTGTAAATATTACAGATTGTAGATGTTATATACTGTCCTATTGACCAATTCTCTTAACTACAAAAGAGGTTGAAAATAGAAAATTGAAAGAAGAGCATGCATTCAACAATGTCAGGTTTTCTCAACTTAAGTATAGGACAGAGAAAAAATACAGGAGAGTGGATTTGTGATATCTTTGCCAGTGGTATACATATTCTATCACTTTGATACAATTAGGTGTTATGGCTGCAATTAAATAGTCTTTTGTAGCAGCTGCAGTCATATAAAACTGATCTACGTTGTCGTTTGTATATATCTGAGTCCGAAGGTATCGATGACCACTGAGTCGTTTCTATTAATTGTTGTGAGTGCATTTCACAGCCTGAACTACATCATGATCAATCTAGTATGATACAATATACTTATTTTAGCAGAATAGCTCTTATTCGTGTTTGTAGGTTTAGTCAGAATCAAAGCATGAAAACTTGACTTCCCAGCATTTCTGACGTCATGATTAATAATAGCCAGTGATTGGAACAATGGAAATTGCTATTATCTATTATAACATTGTGTATTGATGTTTTTAGGAGGAAATCAAGCGTGACAAAAGAGTGATATGGCTGATTACATTTTATGTGGCCTGGTCACCACCCTGTGTATCATTTGCCAATCTTTTCTCGGAACTCTCAGCTGAGTAAGTATTACCTGGTAACATCATAATAGACTGATGTAACAATAATGAATTGATCGGCTAAGTGATGACAATAATCAAAGCTTCCAAGTATAACATTCATAGATATAGTTCTGGGATGACTGCTATATATGTAGTATATTTACGTAAATACGTGAATGTGTAAACAGTTATTAGTTCAACTTTCCATGTGAGCTTATAGTATGCTATGGTGAGGTGGCTGTTGATGGTCCGTCATCAACTTTTTCAATTAAACATCTTCTCCAAATCCAAACTGCCTAAAATCATGTTACTTGGCTGGCAGGTTTCTGGGATGAAGCCAACCAAAGTTTGCAAATAGAAACTACCTTAACTTCGATGCAAGATTACAGGAGTTATATTTGTTAAAACATCCATAGGGCTTCTTCTGGTTTTTGGCTGGTAATATAAGGTCTACCATAATTAATTGATTGGATGAGGCAAGCCAAAGTTTGCGAAAAGGAATGAAATGACCTTGACACATGATCAAGGTCTCGTGGTGTAAGATATGTTAATTTGAAACGCAAATATCATGAAAGAAGTTAAACAGGAAATTTCAAGAACCATCCGATCAACAACATAAGTGTATATGATACATTGTGTATTGGATTAGATTTAGATAGAAGTATAAATGAAGAAGGATTATTTACTTGGTCTCGAAACGCACCAAATCACCCAGGTAACCAGAAATATCTAAATATGCTACGACTTCACCAAGTCATCATCCCTAAAAACGAGATGCTACAGATTCAGTGTGACAATGATGAACAGCCTGATACACTGATCTGCACCAGTCCTATTGCAGTTTATGTGTGTCTGGTGATTTTGAATAGGTATACAAATTTTGTGTGAAATAATTCCAATTTATGCTTTAGTATTTAACATATAGATTTTTTTTTCTTCATGAGTTTTTGATAATATATTTTCAGGTACAGCTTGGATAATTTAAAATTTGGAAAAATAGATATTTCAAAATACCCAGAAGTAGCAGAAAAGTAAGTAATTGACATTTTTGCCATTATTATATTGCACATATATATACATATATAAAGGACCA
>NW_022979459.1:0-25818 GCF_902652985.1 Pecten maximus
TATTTTTCTTCTAGCTTTGACGGCTGTCAAGGTTTTAAGTCGGTGATAAGACAATCCTGACATGAAAGGCTAATCATGACCTGCAATGAACGTTACCTTTTGTATCGATCTCGTTTGATCCAAACATATAACGGCTCTGAGTTAGACAGGATTCCGACTGTATGACCTAGAAATGCAATGTCTATGAGTGTACAGGAGATTTAGATATTTTATGTTTCTCTAACAGACGTTCAGATGCCAATCCGCTTACTTTTCACACAGATCGTACCTTTAGTGCAAGTCTGTCTGATACGCTTCAGAACGTTAAAGTACATCTGGATAAATAATAAAAAATATTCATTTCCATTTAACTATCTTGAAGTTTACATCTTAAAACGTTCGATGTTTTAAAGGGGCGCATTCTGCTTTCCTCGCAGAGACACGTCAACCAGCTATGATAAATCTACCATCTGAATGATTAAATCCTATCATCTCGTTATGTCATGTAAACAAACGATATTTCATATAAGCATCTTATATATTGTCGATGACACAACAGAAACCAAATATGTAGTTATATATGCAGCGAGACGTCAACAAGCTATGATATATCTACCATCTGAATGCTTCAAGTGAACAAATGATATGGAATTAAACCCTACAATCGTGTAACGTCATGTTAACAATATATATATTTCATATAAGCATCTTATCTATTGTCAATGATACAACAAAGACAAAAGATGAAGTCGATCCGCGTTATAAGGTTACCATTAAACGATGCTTCGACATTTTTTTGTTCCCTATTTCTTTATTTTGATCTTGGGTTCTTCAATTTTTGTCTTTAGTTCTTTAATTTGATCCTTGGTTCTTCAATTTTTATTTTCAGTTCTTTATTTTGATCTTGGGTTCTTCAATTTTTATCTTAGTTCTTTATTTGGATCTCCAGTTCTTTGTTTTGTTCTTTAGTTCTTTATTTTGATATTGAGTTCTGTATTTTGAGCTTTGGTCCTTTATTTTGTTCTTTATTAGTTTTTTTTCTTTATTTTGTTCTCTATTTCTTTATTTTTATCTTTATTTTTTTATCTTTAGTTCTTTATTATGATCTTTAGCTGATTAGTTTGATCATTAGCTTTTTCTTAAGATCTTGAGTTCTTTATTTTGTTCTTTAGTTCTTTCTTAAGATCTTAAGTTCTTTACTTTGTTCTCTAGTTTCTTGTTTTGATCTTTAGTTCTTTATTTTTTTTGTTCTTTAAGGCGTCAAGTTAACAAGCGACATAGTTAAACATGTCGTCTGCATTCTCTAAGGGGACGAGGTATTCAAAACACCTTAAATCGTATCGGCTTGGCACCATTTAAACAATAGATATCCGTTATTATATCTCTCACTACCTCGTGATATAGACAAATGACCACAGGACTATATTGCCGATAGTTGGATTACACGAACATCCGGTACAATGGCATTGGTCCATATCATTACTATTTATGTATTTTGATACTAGAAAAAAAGATCTCTAGAAATATTAACGGTACCTTTATAAAATGTCACACATTAACCACTATAGATTATTTGGCTTAATACATCAAGGACTGTGTAAAGAAAATGCTACCAGCAAGGATTAACGTATTGCTTTGGTAATAATTCACTTCATATCATTATAACAAGGTTAGCAGATAGGTTTTGTCTAACCACAGGCTTCAGGTTAGTACACGTATAGAAATACAAGTATAGCCCATACTCCTACTGTATAAACAAGTATAGCCCATACTCCTACTATATAAACAAGTATAGCCCATACTCCTACTGTATAAACAAGTATAGCCCACATTCATATATCAACAAGGTGTAACGCTTGAATAGTCGAAAGATTGGGTGACCTTCGATTTAGTTTGAATTTAAGTTCAATCTGACTTACATATTTAATGCGCACAATTTCGGTAACGTACCTTGGTTTACAATCCTTAAATATTAACGCATGTCATTCTTTTGTCGTGTGACAATGACTTAAAGATGAGAAAATGGACCAAAAGCGGTCGTGATAGCCGATGATACATTGACTGTGGAACGGAAGTAGTTATACGCCACCTAGCGTACACAGATAGCTAAGGTTATCTCCCTTGACTACACTTTTAGAGCGGTTTTGCAATGGGCAGTCTTATTGGTCGACGGCTCTGTAAAAATGACTATAATTGTCAGCCAATCAGACTGTCGGTTTTAAAACGGCTCTAAGATAAACAGCCTACTTCCGTTCCGCAGTCGATGCGTCGCCCTATCTTCGAGTGTTACACCTTGTTGATATAGTAAAAGTAGGGGCTAATATTTTGTCTATCAATAATAACTAGAAGCATACGCGGGGGGTTATACGTAATCGGTTATGATCTTCCATTGTAAAATAAAGGATATAACTAATCTATTAGAGAAATGTGATATCCCGTGTACTAACATCACGGTGTATTGACATCACGGTATACTGACATCCCGATGTAACGACACCCAGGTGTACTGACATCACGGTATACTGACATCACTGTATACTGACATCACGGTATACTGACATCACGGTGTAATGACATCCCGATGTAACGACATCACGGTATACTGACATCACGGTATACTGACATATCGATGTACTTACTCCCGGTGTGCCGACATCCAGGTGTACTGACTTTCAGGTTTACTGACATCTCGGTGTTCCGACATCGATGTTAACTGACATCCAGGTGTGCTGACATCCAGGCGTACATTCCGGTCTCCTGACATTTCGATGAAGTCACTCTATGGAAAAGCTTTGACAGCAATGTTATCATTAAAACAACCAAACCCAAGCCTTTAACTTTGTGGCTTTAACTTACGACCTGCCAGGTGTGACTTGTATACAAACTTTTCCTTGCTTGTTGTGTAGGTAGGTTCATAAACCAATCAAAAAATTTACCTGTTACCTTTTACCTTTTGTCTCCAGCTGTCAGACTACCATCAAAAATCTTCAAAGCGGTTTTGTGAGACTGAATCCGATACTGACTCATCTAGTTGGCTTATCTATGTTTGGAAAGATTCCATACCGCCCCCCCCCCCCCCCCCCCCGCCTTTTTTTTTTCGTTTGCCGAACGACAAAGGGATGTGTGACACAGACAGGCGTGTTGATACAAAGAAGGCTAGTATTATAAAGAAAGCACGTTTTTTGTGGTATAATATGATCATATTCATATTGACGTTTTGTTTATGGAGGCTTGTGTATTTAGTGGTATTTAGTACAGTTACAGAGAAATCGTCTTTGTTGATACAGAGAGGACAATGTAGGAACTAATGATCACTCCTCGACTGGTTGTATGATGTAGAAAGACGTCAGTGTCCAAAGCTATAGTAATACTGAATGTGTTGAAAATAGGCAGTAAAGTCGATTAAAACAGAACATTAAATGCTCGCGGCATATACTGACATTTTGTAATGGATAGGCATTTTTTTCAGATTCGAGTGACTTTTAAGATAGAATTTTTTTCTGTACACCGTATACAAACGTTAGTCCTTAGATCTGGTTCTCAGGTGAAAAGACAAAACATTGCACAAAGGCATGACTGTGATTTAATATTCATTGGCCCTTGAATTCCCCTAATGACAAAGTAGTGGCCATTGGGTGCCATTCCATTACACCGATTGGAAACTGAACTTAGTTTCTATTCCTTATCAACTTCTAAACACAAGTACAATGTATTACTTTTGCCATTCACTGCCAAACGTCAGTATATTTGTTACAATCCCTGTCAACTCTTAAAATGGATGCGAGTAAAACCTGGTACAAAATCATTTGGTCAAACTATAATTAGTCTGATGGTTTTCAGTTGTTCTGTAATGATATGGCCATGTGACCTAAGTAAGCAGCTCCCCGACCAGACCACACGCCTTTTCATCCGACATCTTCTGTATCTATCATGTAGGAATCACATCCGCTTTCATTGTACGTAGGACCATCCTGTACCGGAAGTGTACCGGAAGCGTACCGGAAATGATAGGCAACACGTTCCACATAGGGCCTTGCTTGACGCCTATTGTATGGTAAGGCCGACGCCGAACTGTCGTTTTGGGCTAAGGTGATAGAACTGAACAAAACGCTGATTCCTAGCAATATCTCCCAGAGTGTAATGAAGGGAACCGCAATGCACTCTGGGAGAGATTGGATTCCTAGACGAGACTTTAAGATGTCTTCCAGGAGTGAACACATTTCTCAACAACACATAGTCGTACAAATTATCCTGGAGCAGTCTCTAGTCTCTTTCTTTTACTTCACATTGTATGTATATCTCCTTTGAAAGTTTCAGAGACATACTGTATATTTAAAAACTCACCAGGATATCCCTGTGTAAATTGTTATAATGTTAATTGCCAAAATGAAGAAGACACCACTCGGTCAATGACCTTATTGTATTATGAGGGCATTACACACTAAAAATCAAAACCAAACTGCGGTTTTATTATGCATATATACATTCTTTGAAAATGGTATGTTACTTTTATTGTTTTCAGAAAATCTTGTGTTGGTCAAGAATATGTTGTGTTGGTCAAGAATATGTTGTGTTGAATTAGAATGTGTTGTGTTGGTTAAGAAATGGTCGACAGGAAGTAAAATATGACCGACTGACATTTTCAGGCGAAATCTTTATTCAGTGCCGTGGATTTATGACATCAGTAATGTCATAATATACTGTAAAACCCCGTAGCGGGGACATTTCCGTAACAGTCATTAATATCCTGCCACAGGTTTCAGATTTCACTTTTGTGACCCCCCCCCCCCCCCCCCCCCCCCCCCCCCCCCCCCCCCCCCCCTCCTACAGCACGTTGTTTCACGTCAACAGCCGATTTTGCGACCGATTAGAAATATAGTCACACAAATGAACGAAAAGAGTGATCAAACGGAAGAAAGAAATGTTAACGGTCTATACCTGATGGAAAACGAGTCAAACAACGATGAAATGTCACGATGGACATTTTTAAAATGTCAGTCGGATTATAAAGACGATATTAGTTCAGTATAATGATAACACAGACAGAACCAACTGATGATTAGGGAGCGCCTAGTATGATTGGAACCTCCAATTATGTCACGGTGTAATTCGACAAGGAATACGTAATTCATTCCAAGAAGTATAATTAAAACGTCACATACTGGGCCCTTCCCTAATAGACTTTCGAGCAGATATAACTGTGTTACGTAGAACAGCTTGATAACACATTGTCAGACACCTCAGAGGTAATATTCACTTACAAGACAAAGGAAAGTTTGCTGATGAGGTTGCTTCAAGGTCGGTCCTTCCCATGATGCTTTACAGTTCTGTGGATGGTTGTCATGGGAATTAACAGCAATGGCAATGACTGTATAAAGTCTTCTTCTTTTTTATTTGTAACGCCATTTTGTTTTTTCCTACGTACAAGTATTTTTGAAATACGTTTGCATTGTATAGTCAAGCTTTGGCCATAGGAAGTTTTTTTTTCTGTTGAATTGTTGACATCATTATATTACTGCGGAAAAAGACAACCTTACCTATAAGACACACTAGCTGAAAATTTATCGAAGATAACCATTACACTCATATACACACACGCGCGCGCACGCACGCACACACAAACGCACACGCACACCCTCACGCATGTATAGTATATATTATGTATGTGAGTGTGAGTGTGTGTGTGTGGGTGAGTGTATGAGGGTGTGTGAGGGAGGGTGAGGGTGTGCGAGGGTGTGTGAGGGAGGTAGAGGGTGCGTGAGGGAGGGTGAGGGTGTGTGAGGGAGGTAGAGGGTGTGTGAGGGAGGTAGAGTGTGTATGAGGGTGTGTGAGGGTGTGCGAGGGAGGGCGAGGGTGTGTGAGGGAGGTAGAGGGTGTGTGAGGGTGTGTGAGGGAGGGTGAGTGTGTGTGAGGGTGTGTGAGGGAGGGCGAGGTGTGTGAGGGTATGTGAGGGAGGTAGAGGGTGTGTGAGGGTGTGTGAGGGAGGTAGAGGGTGTGTGAGGGTGTGTGAGGGAGGGCGAGGGTGTGTGAGGGAGGTAGAGGGTGTGTGAGGGAAGGTGAGAGAGGGATAGATATGTTGCCTCGGAATCGGCTAGACACAATATCATTAGCAAACATCACATGTACGGGCTTCTTTTTATACATTTTGTAATCCACCCGAAGTTAACGAAACTTGTAATGTGATTGATAGGCCTTACATAAGTGTAAAAACATGTGTCCTTATTACGGTTTTTCGGATACACTCCATTAATCTTCCCATCAAACAAACATTTTAGTGCCTTATTGTGTGAATTAACCAAACAATGGACGTTCAGTATTCAAATACCAAAACGGTTCCGATAGACGTTCATTTTAGAAATGAGCACGTCGTCAAAGGCAGGTATTTCTAGTAGAAGAGATATTCTATGAAGTTGAAACTGTTAGAAAAATAACGACTTGAAATGAAAATGAAGAAAATTCTGCTTTCCTATGATGCTTGGTTCCGCATGATCAAAGCGAACTTTTATACCGCACAATCAAAGCGATATTTTTTTTACCGCACGGTCACAAAGACCTATTTTACCGCACGATAACAGCAATCTATTTTTACCGCACGATCACAGCGACAGTTTCTACAGGACATTTTTACCGCACGATCACAGCGACAGTTTCTGCAGGACATTTTTACCGCACGATCTCAGCGACAGTTTCTACAGGACATTTTTACCGCACGATCACAGCGACAGTTTCTACAGGACATTTTTACCGCACGATCACAGCGATAGTTTCTACAGGACATTTTTACCGCACGATCACATCGACAGTTTCTACAGGACATTTTTACCACACGATCACAGCGACAGTTTCTACAGGACATTTTTACCGCACGATCACATCGACAGTTTCTACAGGACATTTTTACCACACGATCACAGCGACAGTTTCTACAGGACGTTTTTACCACACGATCACAGCGACAGTTTCTACAGGACATTTTTACCACACAATCTCAGCGACAGTTTCTACAGGACATTTTTACCACACGATCACAGCGACAGTTTCTACAGGACATTTTTACCGCACGATCTCAGCGACAGTTTCTACAGGACATTTTTACCGCACGATCTCAGCGACAGTTTCTACAGGACATTTTTACCGCACGATCACAGCGACAGTTTCTACAGGACATTTTTACCGCACGATCTCAGCGACAGTTTCTACAGGACATTTTTACCACACGATCACAGCGACAGTTTCTACAGGACATTTTTACCGCACGACCACAGCGACAGTTTCTACAGGACATTTTTACCGCACGATCACAGCGACAGTTTCTACAGGACATTTTTACCGCACGATCACAGCGACAGTTTCTACAGGACATTTTTACCGCACGATCACAGCGACAGTTTCTACAGGACATTTTTACCGCATGGTCTCATCGACAGTTTCTACAGGACATTTTTACCGCATGGTCTCATCGACAGTTTCTACAGGACATTTTTACCACACGATCTCAGCGACAGTTTCTACAGGACATTTTTACCGCACGATCACATCGACAGTTTCTACAGGACATTTTCACCGCACGATCACAGCGACAGTTTCTACAGGACATTTTTACCGCACGGTCTCATCGACAGTTTCTACAGGACATTTTTACCGCACGATCACAGCGACAGTTTCTACAGGACATTTTTACCGCACGATCTCAGCGACAGTTTCTACAGGACATTTTTACCACACGATCACAGCGACAGTTTCTACAGGACATTTTTACCGCACGATCACAGCGACAGTTTCTACAGGACATTTTTACTACACGATCACAGCGACAGTTTCTACAGGACGTTTTTACCGCACGATCACAGCGACAGTTTCTACAGGACATTTTTACCGCACGATCACAGCGACAGTTTCTACAGGACATTTTTACCGCACGATCACAGCGACAGTTTCTACAGGACATTTTTACCGCACGATCACAGCGACAGTTTCTACAGGACATTTTTACCACACGATCACAGCGACAGTTTCTACAGGACATTTTTACCACACGATCACAGCGACAGTTTCTACAGGACATTTTTACTACATGATCACAGCGACAGTTTCTACAGGACATTTTTACTACACGATCACAGCGACAGTTTCTACAGGACATTTTTACCACACGATCACAGCGACAGTTTCTACAGGACAATTTTACCACACGATCACAGCGACAGTTTCTACAGGACATTTTTACTACATGATCACAGCGACAGTTTCTACAGGACAATTTTACCACACGATCACAGCGACAGTTTCTACAGGACATTTTTACCGCACGATCACAGCGACAGTTTCTACAGGACATTTTTACCACACGATCACAGCGACAGTTTCTACAGGACATTTTTACCACACGATCACAGCGACAGTTTCTACAGGACATTTTTACCACACGATCACAGCGACAGTTTCTACAGGACATTTTTACTACATGATCACAGCGACAGTTTCTACAGGACATTTTTACTACACGATCACAGCGACAGTTTCTACAGGACATTTTTACCACACGATCACAGCGACAGTTTCTACAGAACATTTTTACCGCACGATCACAGCGACAGTTTCTACAGGACATTTTTACCGCACGATCACAGCGACAGTTTCTACAGGCATCTTTACTACATGATCACAGCGACAGTTTCTACAGGACATTTTTACCGCACGATCACAGCGACAGTTTCTACAGGACATTTTTACCACACGATCACAGCGACAGTTTCTACAGGACATTTTTACCGCACGATCACAGCGACAGTTTCTACAGGACATTTTTACCGCACGGTCTCAGCGACAGTTTCTACAGGACATTTTTACCGCACGATCACATCGACAGTTTCTACAGGACATTTTTACCGCACGATCTCAGCGACAGTTTCTACAGGACATTTTTACCGCACGATCACAGCGACAGTTTCTACAGGACATTTTTACCGCACGATCACATCGACAGTTTCTACAGGACATTTTTACCGCACGATCACAGCGACAGTTTCTACAGGACATTTTTACCGCACGATCACAGCGACAGTTTCTACAGGACATTTTTACCGCACGATCACAGCGACAGTTTCTACAGGACATTTTTACCACACGATCACAGCGACAGTTTCTACAGGACATTTTTACCGCATGGTCTCATCGACAGTTTCTACAGGACATTTTTACCGCACGATCACAGCGACAGTTTCTACAGGACATTTTTACCGCACGATCTCAGCGACAGTTTCTACAGGACATTTTACCGCACGATCACAGCGACAGTTTCTACAGGACATTTTTACCGCACGATCACATCGACCTATTTCACCAAACGATGATTGCGACACTTTTTTTTACCGTACGATAACAGCGGTATATTTTTACTGTGGATCACAGCGACATTTTCACCGCACGGTCTCAGCGACACTTTTAGACTGATTTTTCCATCACGAGAATGCTGCGTGGAAATCATTTTAAAGAACGGTGACATGGCCCTAAATCTTATATATGGAGTTCTGCTTGGAGGGACGGATATTTATCTGTTTTTTTTTCTCCTTATTTATTTTAGACTTAACAATATCAAAACTGAAAATAACATATTTGCTGGCGGCATTCAACCAGTCATTTGAACATGTAAGAAGACCAGGTCCGTCACGTGATATGTCATTTCACAATTGATTAAAGAAGGTATCTCATAACTATGCAGTGTAATCCGATAGATAATCAATAATCGTATAGGCAAGTAACGGATTAAGCCCGAGACGTTATTGTGGAGTAAGATTAGACGAGCATGCTTGTAATCGGTAAAACCATTAAAAGTATAGCAAAAAATTAGCAAGCTAATCAGCTCCAAAAACCAACAATACCACGCGCTTTGATCTATTTGTTTTATGCAAATCTATGTGAGTCCCGAACCATGATTTCTATTTCAACAAAGTATTTTATATTTACATGATTTTCCGTTTAGTTCAGGGTTCTGTTTTTTTTTTTTTTTTTTACCCTCTTTGATGTTTGAAGGGGGAAATGAGCCTCGCACAAGCTAGCTGATATAAACCTCGAGCCTACTCACGATCATCAAGCCATGTCTTAACTTAATGGCTGTATGTTTTTGCTGGTTTCATTTCAATGTGTAAGCTTTTTTTATTTCATTTGGAGGTATTATTTATCCAGATAAATACAGGTAGAATTACTTAACTTCATGGGGTGATATATACCGGATATTTTACATTTATTTACAATTACCGAAAGCTTATGCATAAAAATCTTCTTTTTTTTTATGTCTAAGAGCTCAAATCGTGGCAATATAAAAATATATTATGTCAGATGATTTTTATTTAAACATATTTTATTGCCTTTTCTTAGTAAGGAGATTGGGTAAAGTTGTACAACTTGTCATATGATGGACATCTTTATCGCTTGATATGATTTACACATCTTCAGTCATATTTTGTTATCGGTATAACTCGCTTTGCCGTTAATGATTTTCGGCAAAACTGCTACTGCCCTGATATTCATTGGTAAAACTCGTATCAATCATGGTGTTTCTCGGAGTCCCTCGCAGACCCCCGATAAAACTCGTTTCAACCATGGTGTTTCTCGGAGTCCCTCGCAGACCCTCGATAAAACTCGTATCAATCATGGTGTTTCTCGGAGTCCCTCGCAGACCCCCGATAAAACTCGTATCAACCATGGTGTTTCTCGGAGTCCCTCGCAGACCCTCGATAAAAAGTTCCTCGATAAAACTCGTATCAATCATGGTGTTTCTCGGAGTTCCTTGATAAAACTCGAATCAATCACGGTGTTTCTCGGAGTTCCTCGTAAATCCTCGATTAAAACTCATATCAACCATCTTGTTCTTCGGATTTCCTCGGAGATCCTCGATGAAACCCGTTAAGTATTATCACGTGGTTCTAAGTGACACTACACGAAGCAAATTTCCGTTTTGTTGGGTGTAAGTATGATGGAATCCGCCCCGTATATCGATGAAGTGATTAGGGGGAGTGTGGGGGAGTTGATTAAGAATATTCCATATAACATCCACATCAATCTAACCGTGAAATTTTCAATTCGATAGAAAAGTCGATGTAGGTTGCCGCCGGCTGATCGTGACGAGGAGGAATACATATCTAACTTGTTTAGATACAGCCTAACGTAATCGAAATCGTTAATTTCCTATAGCTGAAGCTGACCTCAATTGAGTTAGTGGTCAGTCTATTGTAATATATCCATGTATAGATATTGGAGGACGTTTATTGGTGTCCAACATAATTATAAGATTGTAAAGAAAAATAAGAACATCTTCGAAAGGGCAATATCTTTATAAGGATCTGATACTCACTGATATTTATGAAAACTGCGTTTTTCTAAAATCCTTGATCGAAGCTACCAGATTTCTGCTGTTATCCATGATCAAAATGAAGAAGAAAATAAGTATCTAAAAATGTGTCGGAGTGTTAGTGTTAGGAAGAAGCTACTGTAATTGGCTACGCTCTTTGTGTTTAACCGCGGTGACATTGTATAGTATTGTACGTTGTAAAACTGAAGATTTGAAAGCCAGAATTGAAAATTATGATTTATTGAATTATTAGGCTATTGCACCGCCCAATCCAGATTTTGACACTTCTTCGACAAGTTTTATTTTCCTCATTCTTAAAGCCCTTCGTATTACTGACAGGAATATTCATGAAAACTATACATATTGTTTACATTAAAAAAAATTAAGAAAAACGATTGATTATGCTTAATATTGTGAACATCATCCTGTTTTTATGTAATTATCGAGGGTTTTTTTCTGTTTGAGTAAACATGCATGGGCTATCAGACTTGTTAATGTAGAGCAGTCCACATGTCCGTCTGTACTAATGTACAAAACGGACATTATAATCCTGTAAAGGAATACAACAAGTCTTATGACTGGCCGGTTTCTAAAACTTGTACGAACGACTCACAACGCAGTAACATATTTCAATACAAATTATAAGAGCTTCGTACAGTTTATTTTGATACAATTGTTTTTTCTCCTCTTACAAAGTTATTACATACTGTTTGAAGAGATAAAACTATTGTTTTTATTTCAATCCGTAATTTTGTTGCTTATATTACTGAACTGTCAGATGGTTAGAGTATCATCCAATGGCCCATTGTGCTTCATCTATTGGAAAATAGAACCCAACAATGTTTGCTTCAGCTTCATTTCAAATTCGACGCCATCAATTATACTGACAATGCAAATGTTAAAAATGTATTAATCTCAAAATGTATTCCAATCTAGTCATAGTAATGTGCTCCGTCCGACAGAACCATTCCAATGTGTGGCACTCAGAGTGCTGCGTAAAGTACTTTTTAAACTTTATATATTTTCTCCATTTACCAATGTCTCTGTATGGCTTCACATCGGACCTTGGGAGCGGTAAGAAACACCGCATCAGTCCATGCAATGTGTTACATTAGGATGGGGGGGGGGGGGGGGGGGGGGGATACAGCTGTAGGTGTCATCTAAAACACGAAGCATTTCATGTTTTCAGATATTTGCCAATGCTGTTTTTCGGATATCGTTTGGTAGGATGATCAATCTATTCCGACGCAGTCGTTTTACGACAAGTGGAAACCATCTTCTCAGGGAGCCTTCTCCTTCCGGAAAACAGTAAAATCGAGAAGGCCATGGGTTGGTTTCACGGAAGATGTTAACATCACGCAAGGGTCATGCAACCTTTGTGGATACGATCGACATTAACTTGTTGCGCGGATGGTGCTTAAATTACCGTAATTACTCTGTATATTCATGAGAATTGTCAATATTATTATACATGTATATAATTTGCTACGGAAGCCTTTATAAAGTATTATCCTCTATAAATATGAATGTAATGTTATTCAGGTTCATGTCTATAAGTATTGTTTAGGTTAAACATGGAACATTTTGTACTACTTTCGCAGCTGGGTTAATGCAGGGTAGCCGTTCCAATCTCATTATATATTCATGAGGCGGTTGACTCCGCCCATATTTTTGTACGCATGCGCAGAAAATCGATCAACCGCGCTGCTTGCCGGGACCCAGCAGACAGCCATGTTAACTGCGATAATGTTAGAAGTTAGCCAGCACAGCGGGTTAACCAGCAGGTCCGGTTTGGATACACGCCTACTGCGGTGATAGGCCCCGCCTACTTCTACGCCTGCTTCCTGTCTAGAACTTTACACGCATGCTATATCGTACTCAAGTCACTTGTGGACATGATTATGATGTTTTTAATTTAAATGTTACATTATTGACGAGTAAATTATTGTATTACAATCGCATGGTTAATTTGTGGGGGAAAAATCGTACCTCTGCCTTACAAATAAATAGTTTTTTTTTGTTTTTTTTTTTTACTGTGATTGTACTCTCCGTCTATCCATGTACAGTACTGTACATACATTAAGCTTAGATTCAGTTTTTTTGAATCGACTTGAATTTTTTGAAATATTGAATATAAGATCGTATTTTTTTTTAAACTTAAGCTTACAAACAAATTTTGACTCTGAATTTTTAATAAAATACCCACACCCGATCTGTATTATTTGTCATGCGTTACAAGTATGAAGTTGAATTTTCATATGTGTAGTTATGACCTGGAACCACATTTTTAGTATTCTCCTAGAAGAAGTTCACACCATTAACCGTTTTGACCCCGTCATTTCGCATGTTGTTATTAACCAGATTGCTGCATCAAGAAGTGAGTTCATAATGAAATAATTAAGGAGATTTTCTTTTTTTTACATTTCATTCTTGACGTGCAACAACATCAGCAATAGATACGTGCGTTTTGTATGCCAGTACAGTATATATCCTCACAGCGACTGGCCATGCTTTGGTTACGAAATTGATTACTATTCATGTGTTGGTGCAGCTGTTGTATTTTTTTTTTCTTTTTTCCAATTTGAGACTGAACTTTAACCGGATTAATTATCATTCCAGTTGTACTTTAGTGAGTTAATTGGAATTTCTGTTTAAAAATCGGAGACAGTGAAAACAATTATAAATAGCTAGAGCGTTACTACTTACTGAAAATAATGCCCCAATCGCCATGCTGGTGTAATTTGACAAATATTCAATACTTAGACAAATAATTATAAATTAAACAATGCCATTTATTTTACTATACACTAAGTATTTAGTCAAATGACCCCCACCAGCTGTGGTGGTCAACCCCATTTCACACACTTACTATACACTAAGTATTTAGTCTACTGGCGCCCCCACCAGCTGTGGTGGTTAACCCCACTTAACATGCTTACTATATACCCGGTATTCAGTTAAATGAGCCCTACCAGCTGTAGTGGTTAACCCCACTTCACACGCTTACTATACACTAAGTATTGAGTATAAATACCCCCACCAGCTGTGGTGGTTAACCCCATTTCACACACTTACTATACACCAGGTATTCAGTCAAATGAGCCCTACCAGCTGTGGTGGTTAACCCCATTTCACACACTTACTATACACCAGGTATTCAGTCAAATGACCCCCACCAGCTGTGGTGGTTAACCCCATTTCACACACTTACTATACACCAGGTATTCAGCCAAATGAGCCCTACCAGCTGTGGTGGTTAACCCAACTTCACACGCTTACTATACACTAAGTATTGCGTCTAATGACCCCTACCAGCTGTAGTGGTTAACCCCACTTTATACCCTTACCATACACCAAGTATTGACACTACTGACCTCCACCAGTTGTGCTGGTTAACCCCACTTTATACCCTTACCACACACCAAGTATTGACTCTACTGACCTCCACCTGCTGTGCTGGTTAACCCCACTTTAAACACTTACCATACACCAAGCATTGACTCTACAGAGCGCCACCAGCTGTGCTGGTTAACCCCACTTTATACACGTACAACACACCCAGTATTGACTCTACAGACCCCCACCAGCTGTGCTGGTCAACCCCACTTTATACACTTACCATACACCAAGTATTGACTCTACAGACCGCCACCAGCTGTGCTGGTTAACCCCACTTTATACACTTACCATACACCAAGTATCAACTTTACTGACCCCCACCTGCTGTGCTGGTTAACCCCACTTTATACAAGTACAACACACCCAGTATTGACTCTACAGACCCCCACCAGCTGTGCTGGTTAACCCCACTTTATACACTTACCATACACCAAGTATTGACTCTACAGACCGCCACCAGCTGTGCTGGTTAACCCCACTTTATACACTTACCATACACCAAGTATCAACTTTACTGACCCCCACCTGCTGTGCTGGTTAACCCCACTTTATACAAGTACAACACACCCAGTATTGACTCTACAGACCCCCACCAGCTGTGCTGGTTAACCCCACTTTATACACTTACCATACACCAAGTATTGACTCTACAGACCCCCACCAGCTGTGGTGGTTAACCCCGATTTATCCACTTACCATACACTCAGTATCTAGTGTAATGAAACCCACCAGCTGTGGTGGTTAACCCCATTTCACACACTTACTATACACCAGGTATTCAGTCAAATGAGCCCTACCAGCTGTGCTGGTTAACCCCATTTCACACACTTACTATACACCAGGTATTCAGTCAAATGACCCCCACCAGCTGTGGTGGTTAACCCCATTTCACACACTTACTATACACCAGGTATTCAGCCAAATGAGCCCTACCAGCTGTGGTGGTTAACCCAACTTCACACGCTTACTATACACTAAGTATTGCGTCTAATGACCCCTACCAGCTGTAGTGGTTAACCCCACTTTATACCCTTACCATACACCAAGTATTGACACTACTGACCTCCACCAGTTGTGCTGGTTAACCCCACTTTATACCCTTACCACACACCAAGTATTGACTCTACTGACCTCCACCTGCTGTGCTGGTTAACCCCACTTTAAACACTTACCATACACCAAGCATTGACTCTACAGAGCGCCACCAGCTGTGCTGGTTAACCCCACTTTATACACGTACAACACACCCAGTATTGACTCTACAGACCCCCACCAGCTGTGCTGGTTAACCCCACTTTATACACTTACCATACACCAAGTATTGACTCTACAGACCGCCACCAGCTGTGCTGGTTAACCCCACTTTATACACTTACCATACACCAAGTATCAACTTTACTGACCCCCACCTGCTGTGCTGGTTAACCCCACTTTATACAAGTACAACACACCCAGTATTGACTCTACAGACCCCCACCTGCTGTGCTGGTTAACCCCACTTTATACACTTACCATACACCAAGTTTTGACTCTACAGACCGCCACCAGCTGTGCTGGTTAACCCCACTTTATACACTTACCATACACCAAGTATCAACTTTACTGACCCCCACCTGCTGTGCTGGTTAACCCCACTTTATACAAGTACAACACACCCAGTATTGACTCTACAGACCCCCACCAGCTGTGCTGGTTAACCCCACTTTATACACTTACCATACACCAAGTATTGACTCTACAGACCCCCACCAGCTGTGGTGGTTAACCCCGATTTATCCACTTACCATACACTCAGTATCTAGTGTAATGAAACCCACCAGCTGTGGTGGTTAACCCCATTTCACACACTTACTATACACCAGGTATTCAGTCAAATGAGCCCTACCAGCTGTGCTGGTTAACCCAACTTCACACGCTTACTATACACTAAGTATTGCGTCTAATGACCCCTACCAGCTGTAGTGGTTAACCCCACTTTATACCCTTACCATACACCAATTATTGACTCTACTGACCTCCACATGCTGTGCTGGTTAACCCCACTTTATACACTTACCATACACCAAGTATCAACTTTACTGACCCCCACCTGCTGTGCTGGTTAACCCCACTTTATACACGTACAACACACCCAGTATTGACTCTACAGACCCCCACCAGCTGTGCTGGTTAACCCCACTTTATACACTTACTATCAACTAAGTATTGCGTCTAATGACCCCCACCAGCTGTGCTGGTTAACCCCACTTTATACACTTACTATACACTAAGTATTGCGTCTAATGACCCCTACCAGCTGTAGTGGTTAACCCCCACTTTATACCCTTACCATACACCAATTATTGACTCTACTGACCTCCACATGCTGTGCTGGTTAACCCCACTTTATACACTTACCATACACCAAGTATCAACTTTACTGACCCCCACCTGCTGTGCTGGTTAACCCCACTTTATACACGTACAACACACCCAGTATTGACTCTACAGACCCCCACAAGCTGTGCTGGTTAACCCCACTTTATACACTTACCATACACCAAGTATTGACTCTACAGACCGCCACCAGCTGTGCTGGTTAACCCCACTTTATACACGTACAACACACCCAGTATTGACTCTACAGACCCCCACCAGCTGTGCTGGTTAACCCCACTTTATACACTTACTATCAACTAAGTATTGCGTCTAATGACCCCCACCAGCTGTGCTGGTTAACCCCACTTTATACACTTACTATACACACAGTATCTAGTATAATGAAACCCACCAGCTGTGCTGGTTAACCCCACTTTATACCCTTACCATACACCAAGTATTGACTCTACTGACCTCCACCTGCTGTGCTGGTTAACCCTACTTTATACACTTACGATACACCAAGTATTGACTCTACTGACCTCCACCTGCTGTGCTGGTTAACCCCACTTTATACACTTACCATACACCAAGTATTAACTCTACTGACCTCCACCTGCTGTGCTGGTTAACCCTACTTTATACACTTACGATACACCAAGTATTGACTCTACAGACCGCCACCAGCTGTGCTGGTTAACCCCATTTCACACTCTTACTATACACCAGGTATTCAGCCAAATGAGCCCTACCAGCTGTGGTGGTTAACCCAACTTCACACGCTTACTATACACCAAGTATTTAGTCTACTGGCCCCCAACCAGCTGTGGTGATTGACCCCAATTCATACACTAGCTATATATCACTTTACTTTTTAATTGAGGATTTTCTTGTAAAACCAATTTTCATGATGCAATACTTACCATAACTTTATCATGCGTTAGTCCACCAGTACCCCATACATTTGTATAAGAAAATACAAGGTAGAAATTCCACTCACACACCCCTTGGGAGGCCCCTCTTATCCTTAGATGTGCACACATACCCAGGGTACTTCTTCTTCATTATCCCAACATGGAACTGATGTAGCACAGGATAAAGTGAGTCAAGGGGAGGAATGAAAAAGGGAGGGACTCACTAAAGTTATGGTAAGTATTACATCATGAAAATTGGTTTGACAAGAAAAGCCTCAATTTCATTTCAGTAATACATTGCCATAATTTTATTATGTGAATTCGTCTTACAGTAGAGGAGACTCCGATTCCCAGCGCCATCAGCCGGAAATAACAGCACTCCGAGGCCAACAAAGGGGAAACCAAAAAGCCAACCCAGATGTTGGAGCTGCCAGTGGATAAACAACGTGGGACATGCAAACGCAAAAACCTACTGACTAGAGGAAGGGGGAGCTGCAATCTGCTGTGCAATTACCACCGGACCAAGAGAGAAGAGGTCATCAGAAACTGATGCCATAGAAGTGCCCAAGAAGAAGCAAGGGACCTAACTTCATGAGCTCTAACTTTAACGCCATCAAGTGTTCCTTGATCTGAATCTTCGTAAGCCAGACGAATTACTTCGCAAATCCATCTGGAGATAGACTGCGAAGAAATGTTCTTCTGGCCCTGCTTACTAAGCAAGAACAAACGAGTTCGTGAGCCCCGCCCTTCCCCCTGGTTTTATCAATATAAAACCTCAAGGACAGACAAGGACAAAGCAAAATGCCCCCATCATCAGAGCCAACTTCAGTATTTAAAGAAGGGATCTTGATGGGTTCAGGAGAAAATCCAAGAAACTGATTCTTGGCTAAAAAAACAGTATCAGTGCACAAAGAGTAGGCAGAAAAATTCCGAGACCAGCGAAGATAGGAAGGAAAATAATAAAGAGCGTGTACTTCACTACCTCTACGACCTGGGGCAAGGGCAACAAGAAAAACAGTCTTAAGAGTGATGAATTTCAAGGAAGCACTGCCTAGAGGCTCAAAAGGAGCTTTAGTCAAGGAATCGAGGACGAAAGACTTTGGGGCCAACTGCCTGACTCTAGGCTGGTCAAGTCTAAAGCCTCTGATCATAGCAGACAAAGAGGGAGAAGAGCCCACTTCTGTCTGGTCTGTCAAGAACAGAAAAAATACTAGCCAAAGCCGAACGGTACCCAGCAACGGTACCGGGGACAAGGCTTCGGTCTCTGAACAGGGAAAGCAGAAAATCTGCTATCAACTGAATATAGGCCTTGACTGGATCAACCTGCCGTCCATCACACCAATCACAGATGATTCGCCATCTGGACTGGTAGATGGCAGATGAGGAAGATCGAAGAGATCGTGCGATGCAATCTGACACCTCTGAAGAAAAGCCTGCCTGAGAGAGTCCTTCTTTGATAGCCTCCACGCGTGAAGGTGGAGGATCCCTGGGTATGGATGTATTGACCTTGACCGAGGCTGCCGCAGAAGGTCCCAACTGGGAGGTAACTGTAGAGGTTGGTCTACCAGAAGGGACAGCAACTGTGGAAACCAAGGCTGCCTCGGCCATAACGGTTCTATCAGAACATGGTTGTTTCACGAACTTATGAAGCACACTGCCCACCAAGTTAAAGAGAGGAAACGCATAGGCGCTCATCCCGTTCCAATCGAGAGATAGGGCTTCTACTGCCCAAGCCAAGATCCGGAATCGGGGAGACGAAGGTCGGTATTTGAAAGTTTAGGGAGGCTTTAGTTGCCTCTCTGTCAGAACTGTCTGACGACGCCTGGAGAGGGTATCGGCCAAGACATTCAGTCTGCCTGGAAGATGTTTAACTTGGATGGTCAAATTCATTTCCCGACACAACCGAAGGACTCGGATAGCGAGAGCGCACAGTACATGAGATCTGGTGCCTCCCTGCCTCTCCAGATAGGCCACAACTGTCGAATTGTCTGTCGCAAGACAGATCACCTGAGACTGCAGAACCTACCGAAGAGACTGCTGCAGCGCCAACAAAACTGCCCTCGTCTCCAGCACTTTTATGTGCTCCGAAAGCTCCTCTGTCTTCTCTCTGGAAGGAATGAAACCGACCTTGAGCAAGAGTTTCAGAACCGATCAAGTATCCTCCACTAACGAGTCCCGAACCATGTGTAACATGAGGGAATCGTCGAAGTAGATATGGATATCTATGCTTCTGGAGTGAAGGTAACTCACCAGGCCTTGCAACAGCTTGTTAAAAACCAGGGGAGCAGTGGTGAGCCCGAAAGGCATGGACCGGAACTGAAAAACCTTGCCCTCGCAATTGAAGCGAAGATATTTCCGTGCCGACTTTTTGATAGGAATATGGAAGTTAGCGTCCTTCAGGTCTACTCAAGTTTCCCACATTCCATCCCCAACGGCGGCAATAATGCCCCTTGGGGTCTCCATCTTGATGTGAGGAGAATCAACGTGCGTGTTGAAAGCACTGAGGTCAATGATCGGACGCCAAGCACCCGACTTCTTGCGAACCAGGAACATCCTTGAGAAGAAACCGGGTGTGCAGTCCGTCAAAGAATTCTTTTTGACCGCACCTTTGAGAAGCATGGTCCCTACTTCCTCCCTCAAGGCAAGATACTTTTCTGGATCTCCTGGCGGAGAAAATAAAATTGGCTCTGCTGACAGAGGGGGTTCCAACAAGAGTGGAATCCCCAGACCCTCTGACACCATCGACAAAGCCCAGCTGTCCTGGGTGATCTCCTTCCACAGAGGAAGACAGGAAGCTAGGTGGCCGCTTACCGGTAAATCTGGTAAGGGAATGTCTACCCCGTTCCAAGAATCGGAAACGAGTCAAGCTGGACCCGAACCGAGACTGGAAGCGACAGCTGGAGGGTGGACGGAGGGACAGTCAGGAACCCTATTTGCCCTTTGAAGGAGGTTTCTTGCCACCCTAACGCTTCTTGCCCTTGGCCTTGAGAAGCTTAGACTTAATCCCAGAGGCACGACATCTGGGATTAGGTCTAGCCTTCTTCACAGCAGACACAGCAACCTGCGAGGAAGTAGGAGTCTGACTAGGATTGGCAAAAAGAATCTCCTTGAAATCCTTCTGAACAGAAGGCAAAGTGCCCCCAAACAAGGAACCTGTGAAGGGGGCCGTCAAGAGGCGTGAGTGGTAAGGACCGCTCAATTCAATGCCCTTCAAGACAGAGAAGCGTCGGGCGAGCACTACATTACGGAGGAGGGAGCACTGCCGAGCAGCTACTGTCCTCAACGCAGCATCCAGGACAGATGTAAGTCTGTCCTGCATATCCTGTCTTTCTTCCTCGGATAACCTATAATCAGGCAGATCGGATATTCTATAGAGGGAAACCGTGCAAAAGTCCACATAAGACAGGACATGTAGAGAAAGCCTTAGCATTATCTCCACCTTGTGGTGTTCCTTAGGCTGGAGGACCACCTGGTCAACTTGATTCCCGGGCCAAGAAGCAAAGTCCCTCGATTCTAGCTTGGCTTGATGAGGGAAAAGCTTCCCATCTTGGATAGCATAATCTGACGGTTTAACATCACGGAGATGACGCATGCCGGCAACACGATGGGAGGCTTCAGCCACAACATCATCGGCCTGATCTGATTCCCTAGACTCATTATCAGCAGACTGACCATCAGAAGATGGAGCAACCGATTGAGAGTTGTCCAAATCGGAACAACCAGGGGACAGATGCAGAATGTCAGAATGTCATGCTCGGCCTGACCCGATCCCTCGCAATCCATAGGCTCCGGAGAGTCCAAAACTTCAGTCTGGACTGTAAAAAGGAGATAACGAAGTAACCAAAGGGGCTATCTGGAGCTGTGGCTCAGACATAGCCTCTGAATGGGAACGCTTCTGTAAACGTTTACCCACCTTGGCCTTGGAACGTGACAAAAAATTGATTTAGTCCGAGTCACATCTTTTCCTAGAGACTGCATAGCAGCAGGGACCGCATGAGAAGCGAAAGCACCAGAGGACCGGTGTCGTCTACTGGAGCCAGCCTTAAAGGGTTTTAGACACAAAAATGTTTAAGTTGTCTATAGGTTGGTTTTCTGAAAAGCCAGTCAAATTGCCCCCACACTCCTGGTGTTGTGTATATACAAACTGAGATACAGGGCACAGAATGGGTCCATCTGGACAACTGACCAATATGCAAAATTTCATTCTGATAACGAGGTCGTCAGCCTCCTACGTCACAGGTTCACTGCTGCCGAGACGTCAGTTAAGCTGATAGTATAACTAACATTAGAAATACCCAAATGTGTGTCACATTAAATCACTATTTACACACTATCTACCATTGCTACGGTTTTGTAATGTGGGAATACTTCACATTAATATATTGGGTTACAACATTGAATTGGTTACATGTACTCCAGTGATGATCCCGTTATTCATTAAGCATCTGTATTCAATTTAACTTTATTCCATAAGTTTTGCAACTTATTGGATAGAATAGTATATAAAATTAATCGACAAAGACATTCACTCTTATATGATTTACAATTCAATAAGCGAATTTGTCAGATTTGTTTCAGGGAAACAGAAGTAATGATTAAAAATGAACATATTCCAATTAAAATCTTTTAAAAAATCTTTCTTTTAGTTTATTTGCTAGTGATGAATATTTTCCTAAATTGTTAAGTTCTTTTATATTTTTTACTTTGTGTAACTGAATACGTTTAAACATACCAGGGTATTTAAAATGATATGTTTTAATCAAATCAATACGAATATCTACGTAACATTTTCACCAGTTCAAAGTTACTGATTTGAATAAAGGATCTTTACAAAAAACCCATGTATCGTCTTAGATAAAAAAAACAACAACAACAGCTCTATGATTACGTACTATCTAATTAAATTACATCAGGATGAGAAACCAGTTTTTTTTAAACTACTGCATTTTTATCAAATCTTTATCTTGCACAATTAAGAAATGGATATTTTTATGTTTACATTATGTCAGGAAAGGGAAAAACGTGTTCTTAAATGTTAATCAAATCTTATCAAATTATGCCAAGAATAAAATGGATAACAAGGTTAGGAAAATTAGTCATCGTGAAAAGACTACACAAGTAATCTAATTTTGTCACCCCACTGTATAGTAGTCCAGATATGTATGTATCACACATGTGATATTTACACCTCTGAGTAGACCTATAGTGTATATACTATTGTTTGAGTTTTTAAAATTAAAAAAAAAGATGACATGTGATAATAGTAAATTACCAAGGTTGTTATATTGTCCGCTGTTCTACTATTTTGGTTATACAATTTACAGACATGATGTGTGGAAAGAAAATCTAAATATGTAAGATGATAAAATCACGACATTCACTGTCATTGCTTTCAATGTTTACAAAATAATATGGGGCTCTTTGAAGTTTCGCTCTATAAATGCATATATAACAAGGCAGATTCTAGCCTAGTGATACTGGTGAGGTAAACCAGATGACGCGTTGGACCACGTGACCACCTAGCTCATTAAAATTTTTCAGCCAGCAGTATTATCCCCCTACTGGCCTAAAATAGATAAACAGCTTTGTAAGGCGAGGTGAAACCTGTGTCAGTCAACATTGATGAGGTCGGGCTAACAAAAAAAATGGAAAAATACCCTGTGTGTCCAAAACCCTTTAAAGGCTCCCGAACTAGAGGGGGTGGGAGAGGGAGGGGGAACCAACAAATCACTAAAACGCTGCTGTGAGTGAGGGACCAAAGCCCAAGGATTCCACTGAGGAAAAACATATTGGTTGAAACCTAACCCCGGAGCAGGCTGGAGGTCCCAAGGATTGGGAGTGACCCTAGAAAAGGTCAAATTGACCTGCCTGAGACTGGGGCTGGAACCCCTGCCCAAAGGATAAAGGGGAACCGCCACTCCTTCCGCGGCTGCAAACCCAGACATGTACGGACCCTGTCCGCAACTGCTAGGATTCTGGAATGCCAAACCACTCGCAGGCTGATTTGTGGAAAGCCTGGGGCGGGCGTCGGATGGACAACACCCGACTGACCGACAGACTCGCAGCCCTACGAATACACCGGGTTCCCAATCATCGATAAACCCTGGAGCAGACACAGTGTGACTAGGATCAGGCAACGAATAATTTGGGGAGATAACTGCAAACCAGAAGGATTGGAAGAGAGAACGTCTGGGCCTGGTCGTGCCAAACCAGGGTCCTGACAAGGACCTACCCCGATTCCAGAAGCAACTGGACCAGCGACTGGTGACTGGGACATCACTTTACCTAAAGGCAAGCTCTTAAAAGGCTTACGAGGATTCCCAGTCCATTCAGCCAAAGGGCGTGCCAACCCCATGCTAGGCTGACTCTCTAAAGAATAAGGCTGAGGCTGGGAGGAAGGGGCCGCCTGAGACTCACCTAATAAACCTGTAGACACAGGACAGGAGACAGAAATATGGTCCCTCGAAGGTACCTCCTTGGAGGGTTCTGGGGAACACCTTACGTTTACCCTTACCCCTAACCTTCTTAGAAACCCTGGGTTTCCTAGTAGGGTTAGAGGGTTTGGGTAACTCATCAAGAGATTCCTGAAGAGGGGCCAGCAAACAAACATCACATGGCGACTCTTTATTATAGGACTGGCACTGTTGACGAGACTCATGAGGGTCCATATCACTGAAGAAGAGAGTGCACCCATGAGCAGAGCCACGCCGGAGACCAGAATGGGACATATCATATCTAAATAATACCTAAAGACAACAAAACTGATAACAATTTGTTTTTTAGAATAAAATTTAATAAATTGCTGAAAATTCAAATAATTACAATGTAAAAAAACACTGCAAGAATGAAAGAAACAGTTATGTTGCAAAACAATAGCAAAAACCACCTGTGAGTGGTATACCAAACAATGAAAATCACAGGTGAGTTATATATACATGTAGGTCACCACGTGTAAATACACAGCAGTGACAAACAAGCCAAAACTTTTGTATGGGGATTTGTAGAAGAGGTCAAATAGACCACAAAAGGATACAAATTGAACCTGAAACACTTCAATTCAAACATTTTGTGCGTATGCGGACATATGGTTAATACGCTAGGCATACGCTGAATACGCTAGAGGTACGATATAGGTACGTTACTCGTAGGTCGAGTACGCTGGACATAAGTTGCCATACGTTGGCGGAAGGTGTATCATGAGTAATTAACGTACTTCTAAAGTATTTCTGACGTATCTGCAACGTATATAGACATCTTGGCATATGCCAGATGATGTAGTAACGTATTTAACATACAACTAGCGTTTTATGGCGTATGGCCAGTGTATTGTCAGTCTTTTGATAAAGTGTATATATAGGCTCCAATGTTTAGCTCATCTTCAGTTCTTCATGAACCTCCAACGACAGAGGATGGATGTAACACTTACCCAACTCCAGTATGATCTGATCAATTTTGCACTTCACCAGATCCAAGACAACAGAATCAGAAGAAGACGTGAAGTCTGGATGAGACCATGGATTAGCGGGCGGCGACAGTTTGGCCTCCACGACCAGCTTATGGTGGAGCTCCTAAACGAGGACCAAAGATCCTTCAAGAACTTCATGTGGCTTCCACCCGAGATGTTCGGTGAGCTCCTAGCCTACAATGGGACTAAGTCCTGAGAGGTTGAACAGACCTTAAATGTTCGTGAGGCTGTCCTCAAAGGCTGTGTCTGGACTGGGCTGGGTTGGAGTGGGCTGCTCCCTCAGTACTGAGTGGTGATGTGGATGCTGGAAGGGTTGCTGTTGGTACTGCTCCATGTATTCCATGTACTGTGAT